>NW_016107608.1:2466825-2502447 GCF_001604975.1 Cebus imitator
TGATGTGGCTGACTTCTGAGTAGAGAAAAACTTACCACATGGCTGCCACTGGCCTGGACTTTGTGGGACCTGTCCTTTTCAATAAACCATGCAATAAAACTTAATGAAACTAGAAATTGAATAGATGCAGTCTGTTCTTTGAGCAGTCATTTTTAATATTCCATTAGACAGTAAAAAAATAATAGTGACAAATATAGATAATTCACCCAGGTTTATTATTATTTTTTTTTGGTGGAGTAAAAAGCATTTTGAAGCTAAATCATCATGATAACCTAAACAGGAATCACTGATACAAGAAACAAAACAAAACAAAACAAAATCACACTTCCACGAAAGGCCACAGCATGGTTTCATTATAGGTGAGATCATTTTGTGGTAACATATATTCACTCATTCTCTAGGCTTAAGTCATCTTATTTGTGCTCTAAGGCAGGGGTCACTAACTAGAGCCCACGGGCCAAATAAAACCACCAATTGTTTTCCTGGGATACACCACACTCATTCATTTATGTGTTACTTATGGCCACATTCGTAGTTAACTATGACAGAATTGAGTAGCTCTGACAGAGACCATATGGCCTACAAAGCCTAAACCATTTACTCTCTGGCCCCCTACAAAAAAAGGTTGCTGGCCCTTGTTCTAAGAGATGAAATTTGTTGTCTCAACAGAAACTTGTTTATACATTAGAGAAGATCCAAACCAACCTCCTGATTAAGAAAATGAAAAGGAGGAGAGAGAGGAGGGGAGAGGAAGGGAAGAGAGGGCTAGCAGTACTCATGGTAGTGGTTGTTGTTTTCTAGGCCTGCTTTAGAACTCTGACAGCTTCATGCAGATACTGTAGGCATCTCCATCTGGGAAAAAATATTAACAAAGTGAATCTTTTAAATTTTCACAGTTGAATGTCAAATTTGTTGCCAAACCTTTAATAATAGAAACACGGGCCTTTCAAAAATAACAACAAAGATCAATTTCTTTTGAAACACTCACTGGAGAGCTTGATTTTGAATAATGGGTAACATGACATGGCTTTATACCACTAAATCCTCAGGATGGGTATGGGAGGCACTCTGACTGGTCTGACTAATCACTTCCTAAACGTGGTGAGGTAAGGAGTGCTGGTCCTCTGCAGGGAGCAGTGCAGGGCGGGGAGGGTCACGCTCCAGTTGCTGCTGAGGGTGTCAAAGACCAGTGAAACAGCAGAGGGAACAGGTGCATGACATAAGCCCCACTGTGACGCCTGTTGGCATCCCAAAAAATAGACAGTGAATGGATTTCAGATGGAAAATGGAAAAGGAGTGGATCCTTTCTCCTGGGTCTAACAGGTGGGGAAATTAACAACACAAACACACACACACACACACACACACACACACACACTGAATCAAGAACATGGATGGAGAGAAAAATGTGAGAATGCAGGTGGGCTTTGAGCACCTCGGACCCTAGAACTGGAATCTGGACTAACCTCTGTCTACATCTCCAAGGAGCAAGGAGGCCCCTAGCACCACATGAGTTGCATATTATTCTACAGTTTTCAGTATACAAATGAATGCGATCAGTGCTACTTAAAAGACAGGCCAGGAAATATGAGAATTGCCCATCCTGTTTGGTTTCAAAAATTTTATCCAAGCAATCCAGACTACTTGAAAGAAACATCTGGAAGGAACAGCATCAGGTTAGGCGTCCATAAAAATGCCTTAGCAAAATTGCAATTGCACAGTTGAAGGCTTACATAAAAGAGAAATACTGATCTATAACATCAACTTCAAGAATTTCAAAAATCTAATGCTGCTGGTAGAGAATGTTTTCAACATCTCCTACCTAAGGATCCACACTACATGGACTTCTTATCATACTGGAAAAAGTCTCTCCCCAAAAGGGCTATTGGAATATTTTGTCAGACAATAAGAATTCCACAACTCATCAAGTTTTGTTTTTTTTTTCCATTGTCTTGGTTATCAGAAAACTTACAGAGTAAAATTTCAAATGTACAACAAAAATATGACACTGTGCTAGGACAGATCATGCACATGAACTACAGGAACGAGATCCCTGCCCTCATGCAAGAAACAGGCTTTAAACAGGCAAACAGATCTAATGGCAAGCCCATTATTCCATGGGCCCAGGCAGTTCAGCCTTGGACCACTAAAGGTACACCAACATAACCAAAAAGTACTTTCATCCTTTACTTAGCATTTCAAAGAACATCAAGGAAAGATAAATTGGGATTTCAAACACCTGCATCTCAAAAGGCCTTTTCCCCTTCCCGAATCCCTCAGATTAGATAGCCATCCCAGAGCCTCACTCACACCAAATCCAACACTTTCTTTCCACCCCCAGATCCATGAGGCTTTCTTTTCCCCTTTCCCACAGCTCTAACCATGTGGTTCAACTTAACTTCTCTTCTAATAAACAAAACAGAATCCTTTTTCTTCAGGAGAAAAGAGAAGTAAAACTGAGCTGACAAGGAACAGATTCTAACAAGCAGAGGGATTGTTGGACTGTGAGAAGGCAGTAATCAGCATGCTTGGATAATTTTTCTCTGGCAATATAAACACAGTTATGAGAGAAAACAGGAAAGGTGGTATTACTCAGCATAGGGGTGCAGGGAGATCTCCTTCACAAAGTAACATTTATAGCCAAGACTTGCAGGATATAGAACCAGCTATCCGAAGAACAGGAGGAAAGATGAAGCCAGGCAGGGAAAGCTTATGTGTGAATATCTGAGGCCTGGACATCTCTAAGCACTTAAACTCACAATCTAACCAGAGCAAAACGAGCACAGGGGAAACTGACGGGAAATGCGGCTGGAAAGATGGGTGGGATAAAACCATGCAGGGCCTTCCTCTATCCGAGCAAAAACTCTGATATTATAGCAAATACAATAAATAACCAACACAGCTTTCTAAGTAGGGCAGAATACCATCAGATCACCCTGATGCTTGCGAAGAAGGGCCGTTTGGGAGAAGGCAGGGAATGCAGAAGCTAACGAGACATGCAGAAGACGCAAACCAGAGGGTGGCAAGGGAGAGTTCAGGCAGTTGTTCAGATTCGATGTGCAGAGATTGGTGAGAGACCGATTACAAACAGAGGAGGGGGCTGTATCAAGCATAATTCTTGGGACTCCATATGTTGATCCTTAAGTAAATGGGGTTGAGGGAAGAGATGATTTGAATAGAAGTATCAAAAGTTCAGTCCTGAAACGTAATCCATTATATACTAACGGAACATGATTATATTTAGAAATAATAATATTGAAATTCAATTGCAACGGCTGCCTCATTGTCATATGCCCAGGGCTTCCAACAGTGTCTAGCAACAAGGCAAATGCACAATAAATATCTGCAGAACGAATAAAATTTCCTCTGGTAATTATCTCTCTGGTATTTTAAATATCTGAGCAATATCTTTAGATTAAAACAAATTATGTTTGGGGAAATATAATCCTAGAATTGAAATGTGTGAAACATGCTGTTTGTTTTTATCATAGAAACTACAGAAAGTTAACTTCAAGAAGATACTCTTGTCTAGTGGAGCCTGAGTTTGAAGATAATACTTGGAAACACTGTTCTATTTGACCTCTGATTATTTAAATTTTTCTTTTTAATTCTGCAGCATGTGTGCTTTTTATTGTAAGTGACTTCAAATTCCTTCTGGAAGTAGATGGGGAATAAATTACAAAGAAACACTGCGCCTCAGATTAAATGTGATTTGTGGAGCTTAACGGCTACAGGCTACATTCTCACTCCCTGCCCCATCCCAAAAGGGAAGCTCCTCTCAGGGCTCCTTCTGGGAAATGCAAAGCTCAGGCAGGGGCTGCCCCTCCAGATGACCAATAGGATAGTGCATCCTGGTCCCAGAGTCCCGCCCCAGCTCTAGAATCTCCATCCCCCGTTCACATTCTCTTCTTCCCACTACCATGAGTCCTTGTGTTTAAAAGATAAACATCCTGGGCTGATACTCCAGTAGACATGCCCGACCTCTATGCTATTTTCGCTTAGGTAATCCACGTAGAACTGTGCCAGGCACTTACTACACAGTCAAGCAATCTTAGATACTCACAGCAGGGACGGCATATGCATCTCAAAGGGGCTCTCTTCATTCAAGGGGGTAAATGCGAATTGTTAGAATTTCAAGAACTGGGCCAAGGTCGGTCAGAAGAAATTCTAGGCAAGAGGACCTTTCATTTCCCTTCAAAAAACACTTATGGAGGCTGACTCTGAATCTTCCTGTTTCTACCATATGTGACGCTTATGGTATGCCTCTTATTTTATCTTTTCTTTTGTTAACTTGTCATGTAAATAACCTTTTTTTGCCATTAAAAGCAATGGCAAAGCCGCAATTACTTTTGCGCCAACCTAAATATAATTCTGCTTCTTTATTTTTTACCCAGCTTTCTCCTATTCCTGGGACATTTAAGAAAACTGTCTGATCACTAGATCCTACTCACAGGGAGAAAACAAAAACAAAAAATACAAACTCCAGTTATAGATGCCAAGATATGGGTCCAGTTGCTTATTTCAGCATCCTTATAGATAAAGAAACTCCTGTGAACTAAGATCCTCAACTGTACTGTAAACGATACAGCATCAAACTTGTAGAAATTTGCTCAAATGCTCCTGTGACTGCTAGTTTCCTGAGCTAGAAAATGGGTATGACAAGGTTTATTAATTTAAATCTCACAGAAAAATCCATAAAAGCAAAATGGATATACTGGATTTGGGGAAAAAATATCCACAGCTTCTTAACAAAATTTTGAACACTGCTATAGGCAGTTGATCCATATTTTCCAGCATCATTATGAAAACCAGCTTAACCCAATAAAACTACTTGCCATCCTGTTTCACAGATGACTAAATGGAATTGTGAGAGACAGTGAAAAAAAAAAACCTTTTGAAATCAATAAAAGTAAGCAATGTATATCAATCGGCCTTTTAAAGATTTAAACACATTGTTTAGATTACAGCCCCCAGAACGACAGCCCTTGCACTCTATTTGGTCTATTTGACTCAGTAACTTTCCCAACAACCTCAAGAACAATCAGTCCTGCTACCACTTCTCACAAAAAAAGGGAGGAAAAGTCCTCCTGCCCTATCCAAGTGGGTCACTGCTGCTTTTCTCTTTGTTCAGCCTTTCCTATGGAGGTCTGCCAGGTTCTAATGTGGTTCACTGCATATTTTAAATGCTAGAAGTGGTTATGGCCAAAGAAGGTCAGGGAACATGACTGCTGAGCAAGGATGGGGCTGTGCTTGGGAGAGATAGAGGCTGAGATTTAGGTCACCTCTGGGAAGAAGTGTTCACTGGATACTTATTGTTTATTAGTGTTCATGCTTTTCCATGGCCTTATTTAATGTTCTAAATTAAGAGCCTTAATTTAGAGCCTTAACATAGTATTTCAAGTGCCTTAACGGTGATTTTCAATAATTTTAAACAAAACGGATCCAATCATCCTATAAACAGCAGAATTGCTGTCTTCTGTAAATAGAAATGGCAAGCATTTCAACACTCTTAAAAATATCAGCTCCCTTGGTTTCCCTCCACCCTCTCACCAATGCCTCCCTTTCCTTTTCAGAATTCCTTAAAGCAGTAGTCCAGAGTGCTCTAGGGGAACTCAACGGACTTATGTTGATGCTAAAGACATTGAGAGGAAAACATCCTGTGGAGATACACAAGGCCTGCTGTTCTTCATGCATTGTCATGAATGCTGCAGCATTTGTTATTTTTTTCTCTGTGACCTATCAAATAAGAGTACTGGAACTTTAATACTGGAAAAGCAGCAAAATTTGAACCATAGGCAAAATCAAACTTCAGGACTTACCTATATTATTCTATTTTTATGAGCACAAGACAGGCAAAAGCTGTCTTACAAAGCTGGAAGCAGACATTATTAGGGCTTTCCTACATTATGAACTTCAAAAATAAAGGAAATAAAACAAAGGAATATTCTGATGCCTGATCAGATTTTATTTTACCATATATAATATAATCCTTATTTATAGAAGCCCTCAACTTCAACTCTGAGAAATTCTCCAAAAATATACTTCCGCCCTGTCACTATCTGCACGTACGTTCAACAGAACTCTAAAATACAAAAATTACATGGTGAAACCCCGTCTCTACTAAAAAATACAAAAAATTAGCTGGGCATGGCGGCGCGTGCTTGTAATCCCAGCTACTCAGGAGGCTGAGGCTGGAGAATTGCCTGAACCC
This sequence comes from Cebus imitator, assembly GCF_001604975.1. Lineage (NCBI taxonomy): Eukaryota > Metazoa > Chordata > Mammalia > Primates > Cebidae > Cebus > Cebus imitator. Next base: position 2,473,037 of record NW_016107608.1, read on the forward strand.
AGGAGGCGGAGGTTGCGGTGAGCCGAGATCGCGCCATTGCACTCCAGCCTGGGTAACAAGAAAGAAACTCCGTCTCAAAAAACAAAACAAAACAAAACAAAAAAAATTACTTCTACTGGTGTGTTATTATATTGCTGAGATGCTCGAAAAATAATGAAAGATTAAGAATCCCAGGTTCTGTGCATGTGCTGCAGCCATCTTATTGTGGTGGAACAATTTAAACCCACACATACTCCTATATGTATAAACCTGCAAGGCAGTGGCTGCTAGTTGCCTGCAACTACCCATTCCTCCCTTCTTCCATAGTAAAAGAACCTTGATTCTTAGCCAGGCAGTATCCTACCTAGAATAAAGGTTTTATTTGCCAGCCTCCCTTGACAGATGTGGCCACATGACTACACTTTGGTCAGTATTATGCAACAGAAGTGGGTGGTATTTCTACAAGGGACCCCTAAAAGTGAGATTACTTTCTGGTACCTAGAACATAGATTTTAGACCTCCAGCAGCTATCTTAGACTACAAGGTGACCAGTCATAAGCAGAGAAGCCAAATGATGATAATAGAATTTATCTTATCAAATCTCTCTTTCTCTTTTTATTTTTTTTTTTTTAAGACAGAGTCTCGGGTTACCCAGGCTGGAGTGTAGTGGCACGATCTCAGCTCACTGCAACCTCCCCTCCTGGGTTCAAACTATTCTTTCTCAGCCTCTTGAGTAGCTGGGACTACAGACATATGCTACCACACCTGGCTAATTTTTGTATTTTTGGTAGAGACGGGGTTTCACCATGTTGGCCAGGCTGGTCTCGAACTCCTGACCTCAGGTGATCTGCCCGCCTCAGCCTCTCAAAGTGCTGGGATTACATGTGTGAGCCACCACACCTGGCAGTCAAGTCTGTTATATACAAAAATGAACTGTCTGTTTTACGGCAACTGAACAAAATAGTGACTGACATAGGTCTATCATATAGTCCAAAGAACCTGCCTGCTCTGGGACATGAAATTCAACCTTGCTCCTCTGCAGAAATTCCTTCACTCATCTAAAGATTATATAGTCAAAAAAAAAACTCATCAAAAAATACTAGCCTAGCATATAAGAGTAAAGGCTAGAGAGCAGCTCTGTCTTTGCATATTATCACTAACCCCACCATCCTATCACTTCAATTCCAATTGTTCAACTCCAAGTGACTTCCTAAAAAGAAAAAAATAGTATATTGGAAGATGCTATGTCATTTTATAAGTACTCATAAGTATACCAGGATCCCAAATGCAATTATTATTAATAATAGCAATAACAACACATATCATGTATTGTTCAATACCATATGGTTACTATTATACTATTTGGCTAGCACTCTGCTGATATATGTTAACTAGAATTTGAAATAAATATCATCCCTATTTTACAGATGAGGAAACTGAGGCTGTGAGAGGTTAAATAATTTAGCTTTCATCACGCAGCCAGTTCATGGCAGGGATAATAGATGGACACAGAATTGACTATAAGCTTAAATATTTTGGCTATAGAGTCCTGTCTCTCAAAATATTAGACAAAATAATCTTAAAAATCTTTATTTTCCTATTTTCGGAGCCACAATAAAACATCCCATTCCTACCTCTAGTTTAACATGAGCATTTCTTAAAACAAAGAGAAAAAAACTGATAGAATTTGTCAACAAGTGGTAAATAATCTTAGAACCCAAATAAAACAAATTCCAAATGTAGTTTTCCTTAATTTCACCTTTTTCTAACAGTTTTATTTCAGGGTATCCTATATATTTCCACAAAAAGGATCATTGTGCACCTTTCCATCCTTAAACATCAAAATGAAAAAGAAACACCTATCATGACATATTCTTGGTTATTACATCTCTGTATGCCATTCCTTTTGAAACAGGGTTGATTTATTTTCCACCTCTTCATTGAGCTTCCTCCACAATAGAACTAAAAAACACTGACAGAAATCAAGCCCTTAAAGCATTCCTTAAATATATGAAGCATTTTAGTCAAGATTCAAAAAAAGAGTTAAAACAGAGAGAATAATTCAGCCTTTCTATTAAAAATAAGATATATATATTTACATGTCTGTCTGTGTATGTACACATGCAGGTATTTCCTTTAAAGATATATAATTAAAAATACAGTTATTACATTAAAAGTTTATCATCAGAATAATATTTTCTTGGGCTGCTGAAAGCTAAAGAACTAAAACATTCCTGGAAGAAAGTCAAAGAGGAGATTAGAGCTCCCTCTTTCTTTTTTGAAGGAATTCAACAAAACTCCTCTCTTAGGAGACCAAAGTTATCAAGCAGCCAGCAGCCTAGTAGCACTCATGCTCAAAGCAAAGCGTTTCCCCATCTCTGCACACGTTACACATGCTACAAGCATTAGAATGCACTTACTGGTTGTTCATTATTCATAAGTTATTTAAGTAGTAAAAATAAAAGCACTTTTAAAAACAGAAATACTCACAAAGCCATTTCAAACTGTTCCAGCCATTTCTTCTTTAAATCTTTTGTTTTGCAATAAAATTCTAATCCATTTTGTCCTTGGGTATGGATGAGGTAGAAGCCATAAGACCACTGTTAAAATTAATATTCTTTAGATTCATATGTATCATTAATAGCATTATGTTTCTAAATTCACAAGAATACCATCATAACTACCCAAAACCCCCTCATAATATTACCAACGTACAAACTGAACAATCACGCTTATCGTAGTCAACTTCACATTTATAACAATTTCTATTCCAAATGCGTTTTACTATCTGGATCATTAGGGCATTAGAAATAATCAGATCCGCTCTGGCATTATCCAGCTATTTCTCACAAAGGCATGTACCTAATCAATCTCTAGAAACAAAAACATCTGGATTGATAAGCCACATCTCACGTTATATTATGATACTTTTCCTGAATATTCAAGCTTATAAATAAATTACAGTTATTAATGTCCAAAAAGTCACCTTTTTATTTTCTTTATCAGTTGTAGGATTATTGGCTATCTTGTACTGCTGAAGATCTATTATTTCCTTCATTTCATAGTTATCACCCTTTCTCTTACATACGATCACTGCCAAATCAAATAAGAAGATGTGCCTGTGAAAGAGAGATTGACTGATTTTAAATGGTTTAGAAACATGTGCATTAATTTTTTCTGGTAAGATATAATTAAAGCAACCAAATGTTTTTTCTTTGCATTAAAGACAACAGGCAGTATCACACACTGAAAAGAGTCGGGGATTTGAGGTTATAAGAACTGTGTGTATCCTGGAACTTCCCTTTACCATGCAAATGGCATCACTGTACCTTAGTTCCCTCATTTTTAAAACGGGCAAAATCATAAGAGTAATATGCATACTGCAGAGTTGTTGAAAGGGCCAACTGACGTAAGCCATAAAGTTTGTTCAAGAGCACTTACCTTCGTTTCTAATTTAAAAGCTAAAAACTTATAGAATACATTAATGACATCAGTAGCAGTTTCTACTGAAGTTACTAGGAATCAGCCAGAATGCCTTGAGAAGTGTTGTTCATCCCTTTCCCAAACAGGACTCAACTGAAATCCCCCAGACCACATGCTGGGTAGATGCCATTACCATCTTCATTTTACTGAGGAAGAAACTGAGGCTGAGAGAAGTTAGATAATTTGCTAAAGGTCACACTGCTAGTGAGGCATGTTAACAGGATTCACAAACAGGTCTAATTTTGGAAGCTGTGCTTTTACCCTCTATGTTGTCCCTCATGATTTAGTTGACCACTTAAAAACACAAATTGAATGGTTTCTGAACAAAATGTAAACTGAAAAAGTTATGGTGAAATTTCCATGTTAATATTTCTTTTTTCTTATTAAGAACAACGTAACTTGGGGGAGAAAATAATTTATAACCATATCCTCCAATACCAATATTTGTGTATTTTTATAAATTCTCAGTGGTTAACACACATACTTTTTTTTATACACAATGATTATGACACATTCACAGGGCTGTAACACTTGCATCACTTTTAACGTCTATTTCTCCCAGAGAGCTTTAAAGAACCGCTGGAGCCAGAGTATCAAGGTGGAAGCAAGAGCTGATGCTGCCCCCTGCTGGCTTTCTCTTCTCCAAAGACTCCAGAAAATGATCATCATCAACCACAAAAAAACACTAGTTTGAAGATCAAATATATACATAATTAATGACTCTGGGCCAAGCTTACTAATCTTCAATGACTACATCTGCAAATTTCCCTCAAGAAAAATTACTACATGATTCTCACTTAGTCTTCTTTCTTAGGGCATTTTTCTATTATTTTTAGTTATTTAAAAATATATTCCAAAAATTCAATTATGTTTTTACGGTAGTTATCTGCTGTTACTTTATCTCTCTTCTCATTTTAATGTATCCTAGCTGATCATCTATACTTGTTAATTCCTTCTTAATAACTTATACAAATTAATATATACCAGGACCCAGGTGGGAATACCTAAGATAATCCACATTTAAAAATTTTAGAAGTCATGGGTTGGTCTGTCTCCTTGTATTTCTTCCCTTTTTTCTCTACTTCACACTGGAAGAATTGCTTTTAAGGTCTTCTCAGTTTTCTGACATGAATTACTTATTTTCAAAATATTCTTCTTTTCTCACCTTTCTTGTTTTGTATGCTTGTCTAGAGTGGTTATTCGAATTTCACCATCTCCCTGAGGTCGTCCAAAAAGCAAAACTGGTTGGTTCTAAAATATAAAATGTACATGTCAGAGTTTTTCATAATCACATGAAAATAAAAACAAATATTAGTAGAGATATTTTCTCAGGACAACTACCTTATTACATTACAAATTTTAGCATTTTTACATTTTTTAAGCATACTTATTCTAAAAAGCTCAGGTCTACATGATAAACAAGTCTGTCCTCTGTAATCCCAAGGGGTACATCAAGGACATCAATTGATTTTAATTAGTATATATTCTTAAAGGGGAAATTAGCTATGAAAAGAATGACTCAACTGGAAGAATCCACATTATGAGACAGTTCCGGCAACTAATATTTTTTGAGCATCTACTATGTACCAGCCACCGTAACAGGTACAGGGCAAAATGATACAGATAATGCCCTTATGAAGTAGGCTGCCCAGTGGAGGAACAAATATTCACAGGAGCATGCAATTACAAATGCACAATTGCCATGAAGGAGTACAGAAAGGGGGGCCTAATTCGGTCTATAAAGTCCAGGCTGGCTTTCTTGAGCTAGGACCTCAAGGATAAAGAGCTCTGACTTAATGATTTAAAATAATAAGCTATTTCCATAGAAACTGATAACTAAATTATTATTATTATTATTTTGAGATGGAGTCTTGCTCTGTTGTCAGGCTGGAGTGCCGTGGCTCAATCTCGGCTCACTGCAACCTCTGCCTCCCAGATTCACGTGATTCCACTACCCCAGCCTCCTGAGTAGGTGGGACTACAGGCAGACACCACCAAGCCCAGCTAATTATTTATTTATTTATTTGGTAGAGACGGGGTTTCACCATGTTGGCCAGGATGGTCTGAATCTCCTGACCTCGTGATCCACACGCCTCAGCCTCCCAAAGTGCTGGGATAAAAGGCGTGAGCCACCACACCTGGCCAACTAAATTATTTTTAAATGTTTATGAGCACTTACTATACATGCTATGGGAAAAACAATTGACTGAAAATCACTACCATCCAGAAATTCCATTTTAATAAAGGACAGAGAGATGTGATTAACACTATCATAAATACAAAATAAATGTTTCCTATCAAAATCTCAGTCATGTTTTCTGCACAAATAGAAAACTCCATTCTAAAATTCCTGTGGAATCTCAAGGGATTCTGAATAGTCAAAACAATCTTGAAAAGGAACAAAGTTGGAGGTCTCACACTGACTGACTTGCTTCCAAAACTTATTACAAAGCCACAATAATCAAAATCACATGGCAGTGGCATACAAACAAGTATATAGACCAACGGAATAGTAGAGAGCCCAGAAATAAGCCCTTACATAATTTTCAGCAAGGTTAAGACAGTTCAATGGAAAAAGAACAGCCTTTTCTACAAATGGCGCTGGGAAAACTGGATATCCACATGTAAAAGAATAAAGGTAGACACTTCATTACCTTATACCATTCATAAAGAATAACTAAAAGTGTTTTGAAAACCCAAACGTAACAGTTAAAACTATAGAACTTTCAGAAGAAAATGGGGAAAAGTGAGTAGGGAGTTGGGGAGGGATAACATGGGGAGAAATGCCAGATATAGGTGATGGGGATGGAGGCTGCAAACCACATTGCCATGTTATGCATCTATGCAACAATCCTGCATGTTCTGCACATGTACCCCAGAACCTAAAGTGCAATAAAATATATTAAATAATAATAATAATACGGCCAGGAGCAGTGGCTCATGTCTGTAATCCCAGCACTTTGGGAGGCCGAGGCAGGCATATCACAAGGTCAGGAGATTGAGACCATCCTGGTCAACATGGTGAAAAAAGAAAAAAAGAAAATGGGGAAAAGCTTTATGACACTGGATTTAGCAATCATTTCTTGGAGATTGATAAATTGGACTTTGTCAAAATTTAAAACTTTTGTGCATCATAGACAATATCAACAGAGTGAAAAGGCAACAGACACAAGAAAGTTATTTGCAAACCAAGTGTCTATAAGGGATTGATATCCAGGATACAAATAAAGAACTACTACACGATGACAAAAAATAACTTGATTCAAAAATGGGAAAAGCACTTGAATAGACATTTTTCCAAAAAGGATATACAAATGGCCAATAAACACACAAAGATGACATTCAACATCATTAATCAGTAAGAAAATGCAAATCAAAAACACAATGAGATACTACTTTAAAACCATTAAGATGACTATTATCCAAACAAACCAAATAGCATGTGTTGGTAAGGATGTGGAAAAACTGAAACCCTTGTGCATTGGTGGTAGGAATGTTAAGTGGTACAGCTGCTGTAGAAAATAGTATATCAATTCTTCAAAAAATTAAACATGATTACCATACAACCCAGAAATTCCACTTCCGAGTATTTAACTATAAGAAATGAAAGCAGACACTTGAATACATATTGGTACACCTGTTATAATAATAACATAACAGTATTATTCAGAATAGCTGAAAGAAGGAAGCAGCCCAAATGTTCATCAATGAATACAAAAAGGGAGGTATTTATATAAAATGATATATTATTCAACCTTAAACAAACAGAAATCAAAAAATAAAATTTTGACACATGCTACAACAAGGATGAGCTGTGAAAACATTATGTTAAGTAAAATAAGCCAGTCATGAAATGGCAAATATTGTATTATTTCACTTATATAAGGTGCCCAGAGTAGTTAAGCTTATAGAGACGGAAAGTAAAATAGTAGTTTCCAGGGGCCAGGGAAAGAGAGGAAATGTTTAATGAGTACAGAGAAAGAAGTTCATGTTTAATGAGTACAGAGTTTCAGTTTTGCAAGATGAAGTTTTGGATATGGTTACATAATATCGTGAATGCATTAAATGCCACAGAACTACACATTTTGAAAATCATTAGAATGATAAACTAATGCATATATACATATATGTGTGTGTGTATATATATATATATATATATATATATATATTGTTGTTGTTGTTGTTATTGTTTTTTTTTTTTTTTTTGAGATGGAGTTGGAGTCTCACTCTGTTGCCCAGGCTGGAGTGCACTGCAGCCTCTGCCTCCCAGGTTCAAGCAATTCTCTTGCCTCGGCCTCCTGAGTAGCTGGGACTATAGGCACACACCACCATGCCTGGCTAATTTTTGTATTTTTAGTAGACACAAGGTTTCACCATGTTGGCCAGGCTGGTCTTGAACTCCTGACCTCAGGTGATCCACCTGCCTTGGCCTCCCAAAGTGCTGGCGTTACGTGTGTGAGCCACCACACCTGATCAATGCTATATATATTTTACCACAATTTTTAAAATGCTACACAGCTGTCTAAAAAATATGCTATGGAAATCTAAAGAGGAAAGACAATAGGAAATTAGGAAAAGGGATTTATTTCGGATGCACCCAGAATAAATTTGACAGGGAACAAGAGGGAAAACCATTCTAGGCTGTGAGATTACAATCGAAGGCAGGACTATAGAAATGTATGGCAAATTGGGAACCTTAAAATATAGCAAAATATCCACAATGTAAAGAGTAAGGACAGTTATTAGCTGGATGAGTTCAGGAAAACAGCTTATGTCCAGATCACTGAGAACCTTAAATTTCATGCCAAGGAATACTGACTGAATCTTGAAGACAACAACAAAAAAATCTTGACAAATTTGAAAAAGAGAGTGAATTAAGAAATCCACACTTTGGAACTGCAACTATGTGAAGAGATGATGAGGGGCTACTGTGACTGGAAGGTGCACAGTCAGCTGCAAATGATGGTGTCCTGAAATGGGTATGTGGCTGTATGTGTGAAAAGAAAGAGACAGGTTCACAGTGTTTCAGAGAAAGCAGCAATGAATTGCTGTACCAAAAATGTATCTTAAATCCACTCATCTCTATTTGCATCCTCTCTTGAAACCACTCCTACAGCTTGCTGGCCGGGCTGCCGGCTTACAGGGTCTCCTTGAAATGTCAATCAGTCTGTTGTAATACTCCCTGATAGAAACCTTTCACTAGCTTCCCCTGCCGTCACAGTAAAATCCCAGCTCAGCATCTTGGCCTGCGAGGCTGTGCTATGCAATTGCCCTGCCAACCCCTCACGGCTCAGAGCTCACCATCCTTCTCTTCACTCCCCATTTCCAGCCACTCTTACCTTTCAACTTCTTGAACACACTTGGCTCTTGCCCATCTCTGAGCATTTCACTGCTATGGCTTCTGCCCAGATCACTTCCCCCCAGATTTTCATGTGGCTGGCTGCTTCTTATCTTCCAGGTCTCAGTTCAAATGACTCAAAAGGATTTTTTTCCAACCAACTTATCTAAACTAGGACTCCCCTTATAATTCTCAGTTATAGCAGCCAGCTCACAGCACTAATTTCAACATAGCATTTTTGATTCTTTTTTTTTTTTTAACTGTCTCCTCAATCTTGAGACCATCTTGTTTGCAATTACAGTCCCAGTCCCAAGCAAAGTATCTTGGTCATCATAGTCACTCGGCAAATATATTAAAACAAGTAAGTGAATAGGAAATGGCTGTGCATATGTATAGGGATGAGGGAAAGAAAAGAAACAAACAAAAAAAAGGACTCCCGGGGCCTGTCAGTGGGGTGGGGGGGAGGTGGGGGAGGGATAGTAAGGGGGTGGGGGGACTGGGGGAAGAATAGCATTAGGAGAAATACCTAATGTAGTGACAGGGTGATGGATGCAGCAAACCACCATGGCACATGTATACTTATGTAACAAACTTGCATATTCTGCATATGTACCCCAGAACTTAAAGTATAACAAAAAAATAAAATATCACCTATGTCTTAAAAAAAGTGGACTCCCATGTTTAGATTCAGACTGCTGGGAGAAGAGGCAGAGTGTGACTACAGTAAGAGGGACAAGCCATCACAGAAGTCCCTAGACATGGACACGTCACAGGTGCCCCAGATACCCACATGAACACTGCCAAACACAGGGACTGGCAACAACCTCCAACAGCAGAAACTTGAAGGTAAACTATCTTCTTCAACGACAACTCCTAGAATGTCGTCCAATGGGGGTGAGGGAAAGCTGGATGGAAAGATAATTACATACCAAATTCTCTATAGATAGCTGAAACTGTTTAATTTCACGAAGGGTCTCATTATCTCTTTTCACTTCATTCACATATTGTGCCAAGTCCTAGACAATAAAGAAAAGTGTAGAAAAAGAAGGCACACTAAGATTAGAGATGCAGACTGCTCTGAAAGAAAACACATCATTAGTTCCATTAGTGGCAAAAGTAACCACCATAACTTTCCAAAGACAATAAAATGAATGCCCAGTCAATCAAAGCTGCATCACAGAGGCAATTTTAAAACGTCTGAAGTACAGCTGGGAAGACTGAAGAGCTGTCATTTGTCACACTGCTGAGAAGAGTCAGGATGGTGTTGCCTTAAAAGACAAAACAAAATATACTGCCATTGAACAGCAAAAAGAAAACTAGGTCGGAAGAATAGAAATTCCAAGCACGTTAATTACTGACCTTGAGAGCATAGTATTTTTACACAGGTTAGAATAAGGGCAATCATGAAGGATTAGCAGGGAGAAAAGCAACCAAAAGTTAGATAATAAATTTAGCAAGACTTTTTTTTGCAACCAGTTAAAGTCCTCTTGGTTCCTGAGAATATTCAGTCAAGGAAGCCAGCTCAACTTTAAAGAGTTAATCCATTTATGGATTCAGGAGAAGTAAAGGAGAGGTGAGGAACTAAACAGCACAACGTGCTGGAACTAAATTTAATTCATGAATTAAAGTGAACAAAAAACGCTGGCTGTGTCTCTCCATGTGCCTTCACCTATTTTAAAACGTCTTTTCTCATATTTGAGGAAACATTAGCTAATCTCTCCATACTGTAACTAGCTATTTTTGTTACATGCGCTCCAGATTTTCCGTTTTCTGAGCTCTTTTTCTTTTTTCTATACCCTCTTAAATTCATCTGCAACAGTAGGGACAGAACTCTGCAAAAAGCAATTCCTAACTCTGTTCTAATTGGAAGCTGACTTTTCATAGGCCAGATCCATCAACGACTTCTTTTAAAACTGAAACTTGGTTTGACTTTTTAAGTAACAAAAAGAATAATAAATAATTGTGTGAAGTTTCCTAGTGGTAGACAATCAGTCAAACAGCAAAGCTAACACGAATTCTTACAAGGACACAGTTAAGTAATTATGCACTGCTCTGAGCAGGGTCACCTTGCCATTTTGTTTTTAAGAACAAACATTTGCCTATGTTTAAGTTATGGGCAAGTATTATTTCGTTTCAAAGTCACTTTTATTTACCATAATGTGGAAACTGAGGTTTTATATGTTCCCCAGTAGGTTCAAAATGTCTGTCTTTATCTATTCCTAGTTTTTGATTTTCATATTTACCTGAAAACCTGACAAACTGAAATTCACTTGTATTAAGACACAGCAGCCAAAAGGGAAAACCTGGCAGATAACCTCATATGAGGAAAATAAGTCACATGGGGCTCTGAAGCCACCAACTCGCCTATAGCTTACACAAGGCAATGTTTTCTATTAGTCACCATGAAAAGAATGGGAAATAAAACCATTATATTAAATAATTCCTCATAGTTATGAAAGTTGTTATACTTGTATGTAAGTGATTTTAATATACATCTTAGTTTTATGTGTTGTCTAACAATTAACTCCATGCAAGGATATCTATTCCAGTTTAAAAAAAAAATCCAGCTGTCCCTACTAAAAACAAATGTGTATTATACATTAGCATATTATAATATTATATATACATATATATACACATATATATATACATATATATGTGTATATATACATATATATATATTAGCAGTTTGAATTCTATTGTCTTTAGGCAAAAATAAAAAATACAAACAAGTTATTGATAAAATCTGCCCTACCTTCATGGCATCAAGAGCGAGTTTTAGATTTGCCTTCTCAGTCGGATCAGTGGTATGTTTGACCAGTTCCTATGTGGAAAATATAGTTTAGTACTGCTTTCATCAAATTAAAACTAAGACATACTAAATAAAATATTTTTACAAGTAAACCATTATTACTGGTTTTCTCTCTATAATGTGATAAACCTAAAATGCCTGGGTTCCATTTCCATTCAAACTGTAAAAAGACGAACTAGACACCAAAAAATCATGAGACACAATCTGAGACATTTTCTTTTCAAAGATGAATCTGAATTCTATCCACCACTATTACCCTGACATTGATCCCCATTGTTATGAAAGATTCCATAATGGCTAACTAAAATCATACTCTTCACTCATTTTTACTCCTGGCTTCTCTATAGCTTTCGATCCCTTTGACTGCATCCCTCCTTTCATTTCAGGGACATTGGGATGTTCCATTTGTTGTTGTTATTGCTGTTACAGTCGTTCATCTGTCCATCCCAAATTTCTGCCTGCTCCTGAGTCTTTCATAGTTTCTTATCTGCTTCTTAGAAAGTTACTGTTCCTTGGATTTCCACCCTAGTCCTCTTTTTTCCCATATTTTACATACTGTACAAATTCTATCACAACCACTGTCATAATTTCAACTATCACTTCACAGGACAATCACTGTCAAATGTGTGTGTTCAACCCAAAACTGATGCATGAGTCCCGGACTCATCTGTCCAACTAAATGGTTCTACCTCAGCATTTCAAAGGCTCCTCAAATCCGACATTCCGCAAATTTTTAATCCATCTTTACCTCGAATCCAATTCTTGGATCCTGTTTCTGTTTTACTGAAGGATGGCACTTCCATCAGTGTACTCACTTAAGCCAAAACTGAAAAGGTGTCCCACATTTGTCCCTGTTCTATCTTGTCCTATTGATGTCAACTTTGATCCTGCCCCTTGAAACCATCCTCACTGCCATTAATTAGGTTCAGATCCTTGCCCTTTTTCAAACAGATAATTATTTGCCAAGCACAATGGTTCATACCTGTAATCCCAGCACATTTCCAGGGTAAGATGGGAGGACCACTTGGGTCCAGGAATTTCAGACCAGCCTGGGCAACATGGCAATACCCCATCTCTACAAAAAACTTTTAAAAATTAGCTGGGCAGGGTAGCATGAGCCTGTAGTCTCAGCTACTTGGGAGGCTAAGGCAGGAAGGCAGCCTGAGCCCAGCTGCAGTGAGCCATGACTGCACAACTGCACTCCAGCCTGGACAACAGAGAAAGATGCTGTCTCTTAAAACAAACAAACAAACAAACAAACAAACAAACAAACAAACAACAACAAAAACCAGGGAATCATAATGGGCTTCTGACTGGCCTTCTGACTTTAGGTCTCTCCTCACTCCAGTTACCAGACACCCTATTGACATCAGGTGTAGGATTCTATAATATAAATCGGATCCTGTTTCTACCCTACTCAGACTTCTGTGATGCCCCACAAAAGCTTCAGGTTGTCACCCACACCTCCTAGACTCCTCATGATCTGAAATCTGCAAAACTTCTCTCAATTTCTCTCTCCATTTCCCCCCAAAAACTTATATTCTATTCAGACTAAATTAATTACAATTCTTAAAATATGTTCTAATATCTAATCCCATTAGAAATTTTGTTTTTTCTGCTTACAAAGCTCTTCCCCTCTGATCTGCTTATTGATCTCTTACTCTTTCTTGAAAGCCCAACTCAAGAGTTACTCCTCTGGGGGGTCTTCTATGGCAGAGGCCTCTGCTCAGGTCCCCAGCTTCCTTATGCAGAATTATTTAGGCCTTTAACTGTGCCAGTTCTGTACCTTATATGCACCTATCACACTGTGTTACTTGGGAGCTTACACTTCCTCTCTTTATCAGAGTAGAGTCTGTCGTATACCATGAGTGCCTGATACTATGTTGGCACAGGGAAGCCACTCAAAAATCTTCAATGAACTCAGTACTAGTGTTTCTGCTATAAACAGGACCTAAAGACAGAATCTGTTAAGTATAATCAATCTGTCAAAATTCTATTATTTTATTCCTTAAAAGTTACTTTTACTTTATTAAATAAAACTCATGTTAAAGTTCCCAATCACCTACTATAAAATATTCTAACTTTGTAAATCTTTGATTTCAAATCATCAAGCATTTCAAGTGACTTCACCACTAAAGTACAGTAGTAAGTAAAAAAATGTCCAAACTGATATTCTTATTTGTTCAACAAATTTATAGATAACAAATAAATTTTACTCCATACTCTTTTGAGATGGAAGAAACATTTCTAGAATTTTTATCTATGGGTAGTATCCAAAATAAAACTTCCACTATTTAAAAAGTCATCAAGGAACTAAACATACTCTTAAAATTTTAAATATAAAACAACCCAAGAGAAATTAGGGGGAAAATTTTGCTGAATTTCAAAAAAGCATGGTTGTATTTCATACTTTTATAAGTCTGTGTAAAACCCTGTAAGGACCAAAATGGGTATTTTTTTACAAGCTATACCTTCTAAATTCTTCAATCAATATTTGACTACACCGATGTTACAAAATAAATTATTATCTTATTTTGGACATGTTTTTAGTTCCAGGATGCCTTGGAAACTGATTGCCTGAGTCGTTCTTATTATTTTTTCATAAAATCCAATTTGATTAAGTTGCTTTGAGTTTAGGTCTCATAAATGTTTTAATGCATTTTTAAGGAATAATCAGGGTTTGAATTTTTCTGATTTCTCAGTAGAACAAAAATAGAGATGACTAATAATTTTGCAGCTACAGTTCAAGAAATTTAATATACAAGATATACAAAGCACAGCCAACACAAAATTATATTTCACATACAGGTAGTATATCTTTTTAAAATGACATTTCACAAGCATCAGCAGAGTTGACAGACTAACACAGTAAGACATTTCTTTGGAGCAGAACTAATGAGTCTCCTGGTATAGCTATCAAATTAAATTTATAAGACTCTCCACACTCATTAGAAGACTAACCGTGGAAACCACAAGCTTTGTGGGTTATAACAAGAAGGACTTCAAAGTAAATGTAGTCTTATTATAATTTAGTATAGTAGAAAGCAATATGGAATGTGACACAATCTCTTTAGCTTACTGTTATAAGGCAAACGGTCTAATATAATTAATCTGCCAAAATTCAAGTGTACTGAAACACTGAGATGCTCATAAATGAATACTGATAACTACAGAAGACTTGGTTGAAAAACATTTTTATTTATTTTGACTTGTTTTTAATTATTTTCTAGTCAGTCCTGTTTTAAGGACACAAAATGTGATTTATGGCAGCTACTGACCCATCTTTGCTAAAAAGAAAAAACTGCCCAGCTCTTCTGTGATTTCCCTCTTAGCTATAATAATAATTCAAAATTTTAAGGGCATTGGGTCCAACACATGGAATATCTGCAGTGTAGTTGATGCTTCACTGATATTTTGCTGCGTGAATAAATGGACAATAAACAAACTGTTTTAAGTTACATACCTGGAGGAGAAGGTGGTACTTCAAAACACGTTGCATAGGAACCACAAGCAAGTCTCGAAGAGTAAATTTCCCATTATTTGCTCTTTTGGAGCATTCCTAATGAAATGTTTTTTTTAAAAAAAAAACTTTGTTAGGGAGTCATAAACATTAAAAGCTGCAAAGACCATAAGCAGAACAGTTGTTCTACAATAAATGAGTGTGCCTGTTTCCTTAACAATCCTTCTCTGTAACAGAAAATATCTTCAATTAAAAAACAAACAAATCCTGTAGTATTTTAACTCCAAATATGAACCAAATAGAACTATTTTGTGTATGAAAATTATTTTCTCTAGTGCAAAATCATGCTGCCCCCCCGCCCACCCGCAGGGTCTTCTTCAGCTTGTCTTTATTGCTGTACCTCCCACCAATGTCTCCCTGTAGACTTATAGAACAGGCATCAAGAACACATCCCTACTCATCAAAACTGTCATTAGCCTTCCCACCCTTATGCCTTGGTTTATTCAGCTCCCTCAACTATGATGTGCTTTGTTCAGCCTCCAGAAAAAGGTATCTTCCTGCTTAAGAACTGTAATTCTAGGCCTTTCATAATAATTACAATCAAAATTGTGTACACTCTCTGTCCTGTCTTTTAATTATTATCATATATATCTCCCCCAACATAATTTGTGCTTTATGCCCCTGAAAATGTAGTAGTTGCTTAATAAGTATGTACTGAACAGAATGAAATATTTGACTTTAAAACTCTGCTGAAGTATAAACCTACTACTAGACTCCAAGTTTTTAGAAGCCTCAGATTGTATTTGTTTTTTAATTTCATCCTTTTCTTTCCTAAAAGTTTAGTTAAAAATAGTATTGGCTAGTTGGCTCTTTTGATAATAACGATGACTTTGAGAAAATTACTTTGAATTTGAAGTGTCAAAGAATAAATATAAAGGCAAAGATGGGCAACTCTTGGCGGCGTAACCTGGGACGAGTCACTTTTCTGATTTTACCGTTTCTCACGTAACTTTGGCATTCTTCAAACAAAATATACAAAAAGCCATACAAACATTATTAGTGAGCAACTTCACAAGTTCAAAATCCTCACACAATTGCACGTCCCAGCCCGAGGACCTTTCCAGTTCATGGGTGGAGCTGTGCTTAAGAAAATATACTTTTGCTTACAAGTTTGTTTCTTCTTTGCCCACACTTAGTTTTTCTGGCACATGGAATGATATATTATCAGGGGCTCCAAACACCATTAACTCCAACAATCAGCGATTTAATGAATATGTTTGACTACAGATATTAGGCAAAATGAACTAGGGACACATCCTGACATGTTAGCTGTGTCATCAATTGCTGCAGTTCATTAGAAGGACAACTATTTCAACCAGTTTCTTACTTCTACAGATTGCAGAGGACTCTGGATCATGGGTCTCAAACAGGAAGTTTAATTGTTAATTTAATGAGTGGGTCTTATCTCTTCAGCTGCATTTTAAGGCTCCTGGAATTAAGGTTGTAGCTTATATTTCTTACATTATGGCATCCCAACATGCTGTTAGGAACAGATATATTATACATTTAAAATTTACTATGTTAAGAAAATTAGTTCCTTTACGATCTAAGTTACAGGCTCAGGAACTAAAGAAACCGACATTGTTGGCATTCGCTATACCTGGGAGACAGAGGGTGAAGCGTAAAATGCTTATTAGTGTTGAAAGTAAATAACGGGTAGAAAGAATTCTTTCAAAACATCCAGTCACTTGCTTAGCCTCAATTCAATTGTAAAGGGGAAAAAAAATGGGGTAGGATGAGCCAGGCTTATAGGGCAACATAAATACACTCTTCACCCTTCACCCCATGTTATCTTGGTTCTAAAGTAGAGAAGAAAAAGACAAAAAAAAAAAAATCAACAAGAACAAAAATAACCACAAAACAGAAGACACAAAGAAGGCAGAGAGACACCAAGAATAAGGCAGCTTTCCTTCTATCATGCTTTGGCTTGTGGGGAGCAGTTCCAACTGAGTATTTGTTGAAGTGTTACATTAAGTATCTGACTTAATACTTTCAAATCAGGACTATGGTTAGAAGTGTGGGCTTTCAAGCTGAGGACAGAACAGGCAGGGGCACCTCACCCTGTGCCTTTCAAACTCAGCCTGAGGTCTTCTCTTTCCCTAAGACGAACATTAACTGCAAAAACTGCAAACTTAGAGTCCCAGAGTATACTCATTGGGCAAAACTTTGACAGTAACTCTGAAAGAAGGAAGAACAACATTCATACAAGACTGAGAATATAATGGAGGTGTGATGGACAACTTGTTGACTCCTATCTGGAAGCACAATTTTATATCTTTAAGAAAAACTGCTTTAATGTTGTTCTATTAGGAAGTAGGTATATGAGTTGTAAAGTTTTATCATCATATTTTGAGTCACAGTGGCTCACAGCTATACACTCAGGAGGCTCCATTCTCCAAAGAGGAGCAGGAACTCTTTGCACTAACAATGTTACAAGGATGTTATTTAGTGGTTACTCAAACTACCTCCAATCTTAAAGTTAACATAATGAAGGAATATTAAGGCATGAAGCAAAAGGATTATGTATCTATTACAGTTACTTGGTGGCCTGTTAATGTGCAAACTATCTAAGCAATAGTTCCCCTTTGAGGGAGTTATGAGCTCTGAAATCATGCTAGAGAGGCAAAACAATGAAGGGCTTCTGATTTGAAAATTATCCGCTCCTTTTCTTCTGACTCCAGTGCTACAGTGAACAAAGAATAGGAAAGGAGATTTTAAAGAGGCAAATGAGCCACACACTGTTATTTAAGAGCTGGCTATATATCTCTACCTGAAATGTAAGAAAATTCAAATAGATGAATATTACATTTAGGATGATAACTCATATGACAATCATTTTTCAAAAGTTCTTGGGAAACATGAATTCCTCTTCAGAAAAAAGTATGATGTACATAAGACATAACATGGGTTTCCAGACATATAGTCTATTGTGATCATATACTCTGTTTATACTAGCCTACTTGCCATTTCTCAAACTTTCCCAACTCTTCTGGTCAAGACATACCAATTGTTCAGGAATGATCTCCATAGAAACTGATCTGTCAAAGCTCAACCCATTCTTTGGTGACATAACTCAAATGCTGCCTTTTCAGATGATCCTCTACAATCTTCCCACACTCAAGTTGGTAGATACAGTCTTACAAAGCCCTATTATACAGGGCTTCTCAAATGCTATTTAATTCTACCATATTTGGGTTTGTCTTCTCTTCCTTCTTGTGGGTAATATTCATGCCCTTTTAATACATCGGCCTCTAAATGACTTATTTTTAGTAAACATCTTTCTTATTTTGTTGTTTTTGAGACAGGCTCTTGCCTTTTCACCCATGCTGGAGTGCAATGGTGCCATCATAGCTCACTGAAGCTTCAAACTCTGGGGCTCAGGTGGTCCTCCTGCCTCAGCTTCCCAGGTAGCGAGGAGCCACCTTGCCCAGGCATGAACCACCTTGCCCACCTAACTAGTAAAGATTTTAAATCTACATATACAATATCTAGCATATCTCACTAGTCCTGCACCTCTTACTATCTATGCAAGTTACTCATAATCTCTCTGAACTTCAGCTTTCTCATCTTATTGATTAATTGTACCCATCTCACAGAGTCAGAAGGACCTAATGAGATAATGCATATAAAACACAGGGCCATAATTGTTAGATTTTACTATTGTTACTATTACTACCATATTACTATTTTATAGAGCTATTTAAATGTTTTATAAATTTGATGTGAAATTATTTAAAATAATGGGAAGTGTACTGTTGCACTGATCATAAAGAGGAATACATTGCCTTTAGGTTTATTTTGCTTTATGTCACAAACAAAAAGTAAATAGGCACCTCTAACTTCAGTTTGACATCTTCTTTTGTCTTAGAAATGTAGTCTAAACTAGAGATGGCTGACTCCACTCCACTGCAGTACTGCCCATAAATAACCAATCTGAAAGGGAAAAAGAGGAAGAAATCTATAAGACATAAAACAAGAATGAACTGGAGGGGGAAAAGGCAGAATCTTCATGTCTTTAAACCTATAGCTAGGGATAACCAAAATAGCAGTAGAAATTATTTTTAATATATATCACATACACAGTAATAGAATGAGGGTCACTCATTTTTATATTAATGACTAATTTTTAGTTTCAACTTTGAATGAGATTAATTTTATGTACATTTTTATAGCAGGTAGAATTTACAAACTGGCTTAATGACTGTTAATGATATTTGAGTATACATAACTGCATCTCAAAAACAAAATTAAAAATTTCTGTTAAAGCTCTTATTAGAGATAAATCTTTTTATCTCTAAACACTCAGAAAGTTTTATTTTCCACTACAATTTCATGGCAATCACTATGTACAACTCCTTCATTAATAAACCTACTTCTTACTACTTTTTAATTAAGGAACATAAATCATCTGGAGAGAGGAAAATGAGGAGCCTGAGCTGTGCTGGACAGAAGATACCTCATATCATACGGAATCTGACTCACTTCAGGGACGGTATCTCTGTAGTAATTCAAATATTTTGCAAAAAGATCAGCTGGTTTATTGTTTCTCTTAACTCTCCACTAGA
The DNA here is from genome assembly GCF_001604975.1 of Cebus imitator. NCBI lineage: Eukaryota > Metazoa > Chordata > Mammalia > Primates > Cebidae > Cebus > Cebus imitator. The sequence continues at coordinate 2,492,734 of NW_016107608.1, forward strand.
AAAAAAAGCTACTAATAAGATGTGAATATTTATCAAAGACTTGATGTAAAGCTATTCATTAGCCACCTCTTAGTACTAGGAAATATGTTGCTTGATTTGAAAAGAGAGATAATTATATTTTAAGCAAAATTTCCTGATACTCCAATTCATATAAAGTTGTCAGGAGATTTTTTTTTAACTTAGAAAAGGAAACTGACTCTGTGAATCTAATAATCTAAAACAGAGAGTCATAAAATACTAGAGTTGGGCGAGAAGTGAAAGCATTAGGTAGCAGCCAATCTACCTCCAGTGTTTACAGATGGGGACACAGAGGCTCAGAGAGTTAAAAATGACTTACTGAAGATTATGTCGCTCAGTAATGATAAAGCCTGTAAAAGAACCTCAGTTTTTTAATTTGAAATGCAAAAAAAAAAAAAAAAAGTACTATACTGGGTCCTTCCCCCACTTTCTTCTTATTATTATTATTTTTTTTAAGTACACATATAGAACTCAAACTACCACTCTGAAAGTAACTGTCTCATGTTCTAATTACTGCTAGGTAGTAGTGTAATAAACAGTCGTCATAGCTATTTGTTAGCTATGTTAATACTAACCCTTACTATAATTACAAACTAAGACCCACAAAACTTAAACTTCAAAAGTTACCTTTCCTTGTAGTTAATAAAAACTTGGTACAAATTCTGGTCATTTTTATTTACAATGGAATCATGAATCTCTTGCATTAGGTTCCGATGAAGTTTTACAAGTTCCTAAGTAAACAATGTGAAAGGAAAGTAGGAATCAGAACCAAAAACTATACCCGAAACCCAGAATCCCTTTTGTTGCTAGACTTGCCACTCAGGATATGCTGAATGCTCTCAATACATAAACTGCTTCCACTACTAATGAAAGAGGGAAAAGGAGAGGGAGGGAGAGAAAGGGGGAGGAAGCATAGGGAGAGGACAGAGTAGAAGAGGAGGAGGGAGAGCAGGGGAAAGAAGGGCGCAAAAAGAGGGAAGGTAAGAGGAAGGCAGAGGAGAGGGAGGGGAAGAAAGGGAGGCAGGCCATGCAGATGGGAAACAGCAATTTCAGATCTGACTGGAAATGTCAGTGTCCTGTGGAAGAAGAAATTATCTCAGTAGTTATTAAAGAATAATTTATTCCTTGTGTGAAAATATGTATAGCTCATTTTTGTTTTATAACCACTGTAAATTTTTAAATAAAACTGTCTAAGTGCGTAATGTTTTATTGACAGGACAAAGTAATGACTCATGTCCTTGTGACACAGAAATGTAGATTTGTACTTTGGTCAATTAGTGGTGTCCTGGTGCTAAGCTAACAATAATCAGACTAAATAACTTGAAACCAGACAACTAATGGCATAAATAAGGAGCAAATAAATTGTATTAGTTTACCGGAGCAACTCAAAATGTCAGAATTTCACATTTTTCCCGGTAAGCAACTAATTTTCAGTCAAGCAGTAAATACAAGTCATAGCCAGGATATGAGGCAACTTGAACTAGGTGCCAATTCTCCCATTATCTCATCCTGTGTACCTTGGAGCATGTGTTGACTCCACAGCATGCTCTTTCCTTATTGGGGTAGAAAGTAAACATGAAGATGTGGGCTCTAAGCTATAAAGACCATACTTAAGTGGTCCAAGATCCTTATCTTCCCAAAATGTGCAGTTTGTTTAATGCTAAGCTTTCATCTGATATCGTGCATATTATAAATCAACAAGAATTTCTTCATTTGGCCAAAATGAGGGATAAGGATGACATGCCATTGCTTACCAACTGCTGCTGAGCAACACAGAACACAACAGAATCAAAATATAAAGAACTGTTCAGGTAATACGAACAGGCCTGTGCATAAAAGCTTATATACATTTATCATGTATGTGTGCGCACATGTTTGGGGGTAGGAGTGTATAAACCAAAGCAAGTCCTAGAGGTCTGAGAACTTGAATCTTGCCTAGCATTACCTCACTTGGCATGGCATTTAGCTTGCTTCTAGAATTCTGGGCAAATATCCTTTTAAGATTGTAAACTTCTGGTAAGGTGCCCTGAAACTTGAGATGTTTACATAAATGTAAATGAAAAAAACAATCTCCTCAAACTTTACAATTAAAATAGTCTGTCAGATCATAAGGAAGTAGTCTATTTCAGAAGTAGGAGTTAACGGTTGATACAACTGGAAGCAGAAAGCACCAAACAGTAGAGGCCGAAGACGTGGGCGAATGGAGGAAAGCAGGGGAAACTGATGTAGTGAGGACGTCTTCTACAAGACAAGGTCTGAGGAGCTGGAAGAGCAACAGAGCTCCGCAGGGAAGCATGGGGTGAAAGGGGACCCCCAGATTATTTGAGACTACTTCTTCATAACAAACAGTCGAGAATAATACATAAAACTCATTTATCCATTTGTGTTCTTCATACATGTTGACTGACTTTTGGTTGAAGATATGATACATCAGTTATTTCAAGAAAATAGGATATAAAAACTAGAAAAGGAAAATAATAATAACAGGGCCAAAATTCTTAAACAGTGTTAAAATAAGGATCCGGAACCCCCTAAGGAAATGAGGATTTTATCAAAGCATACCACAATTTTATCTAGCATATTTTTACTTACAGGAATGTTGATGAATATGGAATCAAATTCTGCTGCTGTTAGAAATCTTTTTAGTGGCACCATGAAATACTACGAGGAAAGAAGAAAATAGTAATTAAGTATAATTCATCCCAATCTATATAATAGTTTCTCACCAACAAACAACAAATATTTTTTGAAAGTCAGTGTTGATCAGCATTATAAACACCAAAAAAGTAGAAAATATTTTCTCTAACTTAAAGATTTTACAAGTGAATAGAGATACAAAGACATAAATATAAGCTAATATTAATACATTTAAAGTATAAAATGAAAAGGTTTAGACAATAAATGCTTTCAAAAGGAAGGAAGAATACTACTGTCTGAGTTGGCAAACAATGACAACATTTTAAGACGTATATGAAGACTTACACAGTAACATGTCTCAAATATTTTGTGGAGATTCTAGATCCCTAAGCTCAATAATCTGTATATACAGCTTATGAATTATTCCTTGAGAATTTTAGTTTCTGGCCTACCATATCTCTTTCATTCTTGGCATTCTCAGAATCTGTGCAGAGGATCCCTCCAGTACTGGTCTCTCAGTTCCTTGACCACAAATAATCTTGTGCTCCACTCTAGCTCAACTCCTAAATCTTACGGCATACCAACAGACTTCATCATCATCATCAACATCATATGCTCCATAGCACTAACTTGAAGGAATCAACTCTCTAACCACAACCTCCTACCTTTACAGCTTATTCCTTCAAAGAAGGATTCAGCCCCTATGGGGTGAGTCAATTCTCTAACTGTCCCACCTCCCTCATGTCCTCATTTCCCTCCCAACCCAGTTTATATCCCATGAATCGCTTCCCTACAAATACTCTTGCCCTCTCTTCTTCTGTTGTGCTTTTCTATAAAAACAAATATCCTGATCAAATCTAGCTTGCCACATATTTTGTGCCTGTATCTAAGAAGTTAAGCATGGACATTACCGATAGTCTAATTTTCAATATGACTACAAAATTCAACTGTACCTGTAATGCTACACAGTGCTACTACAGTTCCCTAGTTAATTTACTCTCCTACTCTTCTAAACAATGCTTCCATAACGTCACTTCTTTCCCTAACCTCTAGATGTGAGAGGTGGCCTCAAACCTCTTCCCTAACATGTATTCCCTAGGGTGATCTCACTTAGTCCCAGGGACTTCATGTCATTGTATGACAATAATGGCCTGATCTATATGTCAATTCAATCTTTCCCCTGAATGCCTCAGATTTATATACCTAACACCCTTCTCAACGAATCCCACTGGAAGTCTAATAGGTATCACAAATTTCACAAGTTCTAACAGATTCCTGACTTTCAAGCCTCTCCTTCCCCATCTCTGTAATCTTCACTGTTCTCGCAATTGCTCATGCCAAAACCTACCAGTCATCCTGGACTCCTCTCTTTTTCTCACATCCTTTACCTAATCCATCATCCAATCCAGCTGGCTCTATGTTTAAAATTTATTCAGAATCTGACCACCCATACCATCATTTTTGTCATCTTAACACAATTTTCTTCTAATTCTTCTCCTGGTTATGACTCTTGCCTCACAAGAGCCAAAATGAAAGTTTAAAGACTTAAATTACATCATGTCACTTCTGCTCATGACGCTTCCCAATATCCCTGCACGGCCTGGAGGCCCCCAGCTCTCCCACCTCATGCTTAGTCCCCTTCCCTTGTTCTGCTCCAGCCACACTTGACTGCTGCTGTCCCTGAAGCATGTGCTGAACACTTTCCCTCTCTCCCAGGAATTATCGTCACTGGCATATGTACACAGCTTATATTCTCAATTCACTTAGCTGCCCACTGACCCTTGTCATGGAGGCCTTCCACTACCACTCTTTATAAAACGCCACCAGCCCTCCCCCAATCACTATCTTATGCCCCAGCCTTATTTTTCTTCAGGAAACTTATGGCCATCTGGATATTTATTTGCTTACATTCTAAACTCTCCCATGGGAAAAGTGTCATGAGAATCGGAGTTTTGTTGTATTTATTACTATTACCCTTAGTCCCTGAAACAGTGCCATTCAGGTGCTAAGACATCCATCAATAGTTGTAAAATGAATAAATCTGCTTTGAGATCTTTAAATAAAAAGTTCTCCTAAAAATTGGAATATACCTACACACACTCAGAAGAAACAGTGAGTCGAATATATTAACTATATTAGGCAGTATTTGGACATCAAAGATAATACCCGATGACTTACTTTTTCTATTGACTCCAAAGTTTCTGTGTATTTTTCTTCTGTCTGCTTAATTTCTGCTAGACAACAAGTTCGTATATCATTTTCTGGACATTTCTGCAGTTAGAATTATGAAAATAAAATGATTTAATAAAATTCATATACTAACCTATCAGGATAGTAGAGATAAAAAGCATTGCTGATTTTCTTAAACTTTCCTTTCTAATAAAACATGCAATTAAGACATCTAACTGCATTTGTGAGGTATGTTTGCTGCTTTTACAAAATCTTGAATGATGTAAATGAAAAAGATTTAGACGATTAAAAAATAAGCTTCTGAATGTAGACAGTTTCTTTAAGTTAAAACATCTTTTATTAAAAATGTTAATGAAGTTGGAAACACCATAAATGGCATGTGATTATTTCCTTAATGTACAGCATGCTTTACAAATACTATAGAAATAACTGCAAAAACAATAAAAAGGGTATTCAGTAAAGTAAGTAAAAACCTTTAATATTTTTTCCAACATTAACATCTTACTGCTTGACTTTTTAACTAAGTATTTAAGATTGGAAGTGGTAGAGCACAACACTAAAATCAACGATTCTGGAATCTGATGGAATTGGGTTCAATACCGGTTTGGTTATTAGCTTTTCTAACTGTGAAGGAATCACTAAACTTCTCTGTGACTCAGTTTTCTTATCTGTGAAACAGAGAGAATTACAGTACCAACCCTAAGGAATGGTAAGTGGCATAAACAGCATAAAGCATTTAGAACTTTGCTAAGTGCCCACGAAGTATCTTGTCCATCTAAATTATTATCACTGCTCACCCCATCAGCTGAGTGAGGACTGCCCTTAGGGGAGACAGTGAAGAATGTGCTGGCATCCAATGCAGTTAACAAGTACAGGAGGAAGAGATGATACTCTGTCAACTAAAAATGTTATGAAAATGCTGCCACAGATGATCTGTCAGCATAGGCAGTGTGGTTAAACCACACTTTCATTATATTTCCCAAACACAGGCAGGTAACGCGTTTCCACTCCACAGAAGCTACTGGACAACCCACTAGCCTTTTATTAAAAGTAGAAGCATAGAGAATGCTGAGCTGAGCACATTCATCAAAGCACTGTAGAAACAAAAATTACCATGCAGTTCATGAAGAAAAGTCTTTAATATACAAGAAAAAATGTATTAAGAGCCTAAGCAACTGACTTTTTTGTTGTTTCAAATTGTAAATGGGAAAATAATCCAAAGTAATCCTTTCTGAATGTTCTAGATATATTAATAGCAGATAATGTTTTAAGGACTCATATTGGCTACAACAATATCTGAAACTAAATTTACGAAATAGAAGGAAAGCCAGGAGACTTATCAGGAAACAAAAGAAAAATGGTACTACATATTAACACTTTACAAATGTGAAGAAATACTCTTTAATATATATTTTATCTTATATCAAATTTAAAGGGAAAAATTTACCTATGTTGTAAGAAATTTACTTTTATAAGAGTATCATTTTGGCCAGGCGTAGTGGCTCATGCCTGTAATCCCAGCACTTTGGGAGGCCAAGGCACGCAGATCACCTGAGGTCAGGAGTTTGAGGCCAGCCTGACCAACATGGAGAAACCTTACCTCTTTTAAAATATAAAATTAGCTGGGCATGGTGGTGCATGCCTGTAATCCCAGCTACTCAAGAGGCTGAGGCAGGAAAATCACCTGAACCCGGGAGGCGGAGGTTGCATTGAGCTGAGATCACGTCATTGCACTCCAGCCTGGGCAACAAGAACAAAAATCTGGCTCAAATAAAAAAAAAAGTATAATTTCATGATTCCCTAAAATTCTATTCTACTACCACCCTGCCATTATTTAGCTGGGTGGCATTTCATTTCTCTCTCTTGGACTTTGTTTCCTTACTAGCAAAATGAAAAGATTAGACCAAAGATTCCCTATGGTTGTTTTGAAGTCTGAAGGGCCATGCATATGTCTCCAAATGCAGTAACAAGTCATAATTATATAGCTATAAGATAGCAAAGGTTAAAAAAATCCCAGCAGTGGTTACATAAATGAATATGTTAATTAGTCTTTCCTAATAAAATATTCAAAGTAACTTTAAAAACAAGTAAAAGTCCTACGGGTTGATGTGCTTCCTCTGCCTTCATTAAGTCCTCATAGACTTCTCCACCTTCATCTTCTCCATAAACACAGTCATAGAGATCTTCTTCATCTTCCACAAGGGTTTCACTACAACAAAGGATACGACATAAGGTCATTTTCTATTACGCAGTAAATGCAATCACCAGAAATAGGCTACTGGATTTTAGTAGAATATCCAGAAAGGAAATAAAATAGAATTAGTGGGAAGAGTTCAAAAGGCTTACATTATGACTCTGGCCCTCTTAATAAATACAATGACAAACAAGTACAGAATCCAACAATGAGGGCAGTGGCAGCTATCATTTACTGGGTAGTTACTATCTATAAACACAAAAATACTCATTCTACATATATTATCTCACATAATTCATCCAACATTATCAGGTACGAATTATTATTTAATTCATTAAAGAGGTGAGGAAGTTGAAAGACCAAAATGTTATTCGGCTTTATAAATAAGCCAGCCAGTCACTGGCAGATTCAATATTTAAAACCTAGTCTGCCTTAACTGCAAGTGTTTTACCCACTCTATCATACTGCCTCCAATTTTTCATATTTCAAGGCCTCAGTTTCATCAACTGCATTAAAGGGTATAATATGGAGAAAACAGGGGACTTAAATTGTATCTAGTATGTCATAAATGGTCTTTGAAAAGCATCAGTTACTGTTGTGTTATTACAGGATCTAATCCAGTGGTTTTCAAACCATGCTCTACTCAGAGGATACCTACCAGTTCCCCATCAACCAGACCCTTCCGTTAACTTTTTGATTTGTTTGCATCTTTTATCAAGGTTCCCAAGGCCACAAATGTTTTGAATAAACAATTTAAAATCTCCTGCTGGTCTCCCGGCAGTTGAAAATTATCCGTATTTCTAAATAACCCCTGTTTCTAACGTTTCCACTAGCACTCACATAATTACTACTGCATTTTTCCAACAGCTGAGATTGTAAACCCATTCGGTCACTGCATGTTCTGTTACTACTCCTTAAGTTTTTCCTTTTAGTCAAAGACTTCTACAAATGCTTTCTATTAACCAATGATCTCAAAGAGCTGAGATTAACCAATTTCAAATGTTGGAGACAAGCATTCATATCTCTGAGAAAGAGATTCAATTTCTTTATAAGTCCTTTGTCTCCCTCCTGGGTCTGTGCAGATAGAACATTAAAAATTGATACATCCACAAATAAAAACAATGTAACTGTAAATGTCACTCTGCAACATGGAACATTTTTCAAAGCAGGTACAATCACACGGTTGTTTATGTTTGTCATGAAGGATTATTTGAAGGTATTTGACAGAAATGAACTGTCAAACACTTGGAGAAAAGGAAGGTATATTAAGGGAGAGGGATCTGTGGGTAACAAGTTTCAGAGAACTCTGTTCTGAGAAAAATTCGTTCCAGAGCTACTTGTCCACCCACCCACTCATCCAGCCAGCCAGCCATCTATCCATACCAAAGATATTTACTAATGTCTGAGTTCCAGGATTTTCCATGTTAAGAATGTATAGATCAAAAAGGCCCAGGAATTCTCCTACAGTCTAGTATGGAGAACAGCACATAACCTACAAACGTAATTCTGGGCTGGGTGTGGTGGTTCACGCCTATATGTAATGACAGCACTTTGGGAGGCTGAGATGGGTGAATCACTTGAGATCAAGAGTTCGAGACCAGCCTGGTCAACATGGTAAAACCCTATCTCTACCAAAAATACAATAATTAGCTGGATGAGGTGGTACATGCCTATAATCCCAGCTAGTCAGGAGGCTGAGGCAAGAGAATCAACTGAACCCAGGAGGCGGAGGTTTCAGTGAGCAGAAACATGCCATGGCACTCCAGCCTGGATGACAGAGTGGGACTCCCTCTCAACAACAAAAAAAGAAAAAGAAAAAGAAAGAGAGAGAGAGAAAAGAAGGAAGGAAGGAAGGAAGGAAGGAAGGAAGGAAGGAAGGAAGGAAGGAAGGAAGGAAGGAGGGAAGGAAGGCAGGCAGGCGGGCATGTGTAATTCTGTACATGCAACAAAAGAGATGAGTGTAAAATATAGGAGCAGAGGAAAGAATAACTCTCACTAAAGAAGTTAGGGAAGGTTTCCCAGAAGATACTACATCTAAGCTGGATCTTGACTATATTTATCAATTTATTCAATAGGTATAATATTTGCTGTAAAAGTACTGTGTGCCAGGAGACATGGCTGCAGACTAGGCAGGCACAGTTTCCACTCTCCCAGACCTTCAGAGGGCAGCAGGAATGACACACACTGAATTAATAGAGGGAGACGGCAGTCCAGACAAAGGATACTAACATGTGCAAAGGCAGATGGACGAGAGGAGCCATGGAACCTCACTCAGTGTGACCAGGTGAGTAGGGTGCCCTCACCTCCAGAGAAGCGTTGAAACCAAACTGTAAAGGACCATGCACTCTGTGAGCTCAATCTTACCCTGGGCATCAGGGAGCCAACAGGGGTTTTACATGGGGGTAACCTGGAGGGGGAAAGACAGGCAAGGAGATCAGTAAGCCAAGAAGGGAAAGACTGTGTGTGATTGAATATTCAGAGCTGTAACTAAGGTAAAGACAGATGAGGAGAGGAACAGATTGGTGTAGGAAACTGAGACAACCAGGCTTGGTGACCGCTGAGAATAAGAGAGAGAGAAGGAGTGAAGAGGAAGGAGATTTCTACTTTTGGAGACTAGGGAGATGGTGAGTCATATTGGCAGTAACATAATTTCCATACTGAGGGGTTTAGACAGG
>NW_016107608.1:2502829-2573863 GCF_001604975.1 Cebus imitator
CCCAGGCTGGAATACAGCGGCATGGTCTCAGATCACTGCAGCCTCCACCTCCTGGGTTACAATCCTGCCTCAGCCTCCTGGGTGGCTGGGATTAGAGGCACATGCCAACATGCCCAGCTAAATTTTGTATTTTTAGTAGAGACGGGGTTTCACCATGTTGGCCAGGCTGGTCTCAAACTCCTGACTGCAAGTGATCCACCCGTCTCAGCCTCCCAAAATGTTAGGATTACAGGCATGAGCCACCATGCCCAGCCGACTTTTCTGTATTTTAAGACCTATAAGAATGACATGCATGGCCGGGCGCGGTGGCTCACGTCTGTAATCTCAGCACTTTGGGAAGCCAAGGTGGGTGGATCATGAGGTCAGGAGTTCAAGACCAGCCTGATCAACATGGTGAAATCTCGTCTCTATAAAAATAAATAAATAAATAAATAAATAATAAATAACATGCATGTGTGAGTGCATGTGTGCATGCAAGCACACAAACGCAAACACACACACACAAGACTGGTCTAGAACTGTTTGGCTTCCATTATTCAATCCTACACTAAAAGAAAATACAATGCTTTTCTTGCTAACAGCTTGGTAAACAATTTCTTTTCTGAGCCAGAAAAGAAAAGAGCTGTGATATTTTTCAAATGGTCAATAAATCAACAACAATTAATATTAGCTTTCCTATCTTAGGGCCACCTACATATGGCCGTGTCTGGCACCCTGATAGTATAAGCAGGAGAACTGAGGACACTGTATAGATTAGCTACTACCTGCCCTCTCCCCTCCATCCCATAGCTTTCCCCCCAACTTAGAAAAAAATAATTGCCTCCACAGTGGGGACCAGGCCAGTATTTATTCCAAAGGATTCCCTTTGGGTGAATTCAGCCCCAAAATTTAGAGTTAGGTATATTTTCCCATAGAAATTGTAGCAAAGCTGAGACTAAAAATCAAGCTGTCATAGCAAACTCAAAGCATTTCTAGGGATAATACAATACATTTGCTTTTTTTTTTTTTTTTTTTTTTTTAAGATAACCGTACCTCACCTGTAATCCTTAGGAGGCCAAGATGGGTAGATTGTTTGAGCCCAGGAATTCGAGGCCAGCCTGGGTATATTAAATAAATAATTTTTAATATCTCAAATACATTTGGACCTCCGACCACCAGGTAGAAATTTAAAGCAGTCTGCCTCTCACAGAGCAAGAGCTGGCTGGCATCTCAGAGCAGCCAATTCAGGAAACCAAGTTTTCTCCAAATTTAGCTAGGAGCGTATCCTCACTGGATTTATCCTGACATCAATTCTGCCTTTAAAAAATCAGTGAAAAAAACAATATGGGGTAAGCTATAAAAATTTATAGGTGTAAGTCACCACTGGTATCGGTTAAAAAGGAATATCATCACAGCACTAGAAATTATGCATTCTCCTTACTTAAAGTAATCCGAGTACACTGCCAATAATCTTAGCTACTTTTTGAAGACTGTAACCAATTCAGTAAAACAAGTGGCACTATCTTGCTTAATGTTGGTGAGTTCTTAGAGATTTCAAGAGATAAGAAACGATGCTTCATCGATATTTAAAATATAAGAATGAAAGGTCATTCTGATGGCACCTGTCCTGGAAAGAGCTACTGCCCATCCATCCACGTGGCCCAGTCGGCGCTTGCCACCTCCGCTCTTCTACTAAAAGCTCTGAGAGGGGCAAGTCAGGTTGTATCTGGAAGTTGGTACTATGACTAACAACCTCTGCTCTAGAATAAGGGCTGTGTGAGTTCGAATCCAAAGACTACTAGGTACTGGCAATATTACCTCCAGCAATGTACTAGGCTTTTCAAAATTCAGTTTTCTCCCTTTTGAGCTGTGAAGATATAAAAACAACCTAATAATATTGTGGTATTACATGAGATAGTGCATGTAACCTGGCTAGCACACAAATGGACACTCAGTAGACTCTTATTATTATTGCCAGGTGTAATGCCTGGCAAACGGTAGATACTAGATGCAGTTTTGACTTACTAATTTAGAAAACAAATACTTATTGAGTACCTACTATATGCTAGACACTGTGAAGTTCTAGGAACACAGTCATGAACAAAGCAAAGTCCCACACCTCACAAAGTTTACCTTCTAATGAGGAGACAAGCAATAAAGGAAGCAAACCAAGACTGTCTCAGGCATTGGCAAATGCTGTAAAAACACAGCAAAGTGAGGGGGTGGTGGCAATTTTAGACATGGTCATCACAGAAGGCCTCTCTGTAGAGGGACATCTGAGCAAAGACTTGAATGCTGAAAGGTCAGTCAAATAGAAAGAACAGCACATGCAAAGGTCACAAAGCTAAAACAAGTCCAGTGTGTTGGGTGTATAAGGAAGGACAGATGAATGAAGGATGAATTTCCATAGCATTTGAATCTGTCTTGGGGCATAATCTATTTCTTATTATGATTTTTGCAAACATGCCTGATCTATGTCATCAGTTCCTTGAGGAGTAAGGATCATGCTTATACTTATTTGTAATTTGTACAAGTCACTCAATCAGCAGAAGACAATCGGCTGCAAGGACCTTTTGCCTCTCCTGACTATTAAATAATAAAGCCCTAAAGGATTCTGTGTTCAGAAAGAACACCGTCTACTAAAACATCCCAGCTAGCTCCAACCCACACTTCTCTCCCCCTTCCTTGAACTTATAAGGCATGCACTATGTGTCCCACAACTCCAGCAGCAGATCTTATTTCTTTTCAATTGTTTCCTAATTGTCTAACTCCAGTTTTATCTACTACTTCTGTTATGCCTTTGAGAAACTTTGAAATTTTATTTCATTACAGTATGTTTCTTTATTCTTCATGGGGACATCACACAGGAACAAAAAAAATCATTTGAAGTACATTTATTGCAAAGCTTTCCATCACCAGTTTAAGGTTAATTCTTACATGTCTCAGTAATTGAGACACTTTTCCTCCTTCAGATAGCTTACTTTAATATCAGTAGTTAAAACCCACAATGGACGCATAAATTGGCAGTGGCTAAATTTTGCTCAAAAGGTTCAACATACTCTATTAAATCAGGCAGGCCTTTGTAGATGTCTTCATCATTAATGCTTTCTTCTGTTGGGAAGGGCCTAGGAGGAGGGGGGAAAAACATGAGTGAATGAGCAACAATCAGGCTGGGCATTTATCTCTCACTAAATATGTAAGTTGTCTGCTGTCAAAATGGTCAGATCGGTCACCATGTCTAACAACGTCTAGGGTTTTCCCCAAAGTGCCTGCTCAGTGGCTGTGTCTGAGGTTCCTCTAGGGAGGGGTTAACACCTGCCACCTGAAATCATCTGAAGCAATTACAGCTAGTCACCACAGTCACATGTATGGGGGAGGGCATAATGACGTGCTTATGTGATCTCCCACCTGCCACATACCTGCAGCGTCACCTCACCCACTGCAGCTCCCCAAGTCAGACAACAAACAGCCGAGCGTGTGCCCTTGCCTTCAGCACCCTCTCTTTTCAGCTATGGGATCTGATAACAAATAATTTGGTAACAATCATCCTTCCGTGGCTCACTTCACTAGTGAATATGAAAATTAGTGGAAGACAAAAACATTGTGCCCTTTACAGGCTAACTGTCTAACTCCAGTTTTATCTACTACTTCTGTTACACCTTTGAGAAACTTTGAAATTTTACTTCATTGCAGCATGTTTCTTTATTCTTCATGGGAGACACACAACAGGAATGAAAAACCAGTTGAAGCACGTTTTCTTGTAAAGCTTTCCATCGCCAATTTAAGGTTAATTCTTACAGGTCTCAGTAATTCAGCCACTTTTCATTGTGCCTTTGCGGGGCACGATGACACAGAAATGTCATTTTTCACCCTGACATTTCTGCTCAGACTTTAGCGTATTTAAGTTGTATTTTTTATTTTCATTTATTAGACAAGGCAAATGAGTCAACCAGACCTTGGGGAAAATAGAGTGTTTTCTTTGTTCCCTATTCAAGAAAATCACACTTTAATATATTTCCTGTTCCCATTGTGTGGCTTCCTTGTTTGTCTCATGGTACTCATAACACCAGGATAATACCTTAAATTTATGTCTAACAAAATCACAGTAAGTATACCGTGCCAAAAATTCTACCCTTTCAGGCAGCCAGCATATCACATATTTCATAAAAACAAGAGGATCCATCAAAATAATAAATAAGCTTTAAATAATTACTAAATAGTTATATTAAAAAGCAGAGTTTCACACTGACTTATGGATTAATTTAATACTGAAGACATTTGAGGAGACTAGGTTTTTCAAATAAATCCATGTGTGAGAAATACAGTCTCAAAATCATTTTTTTATAAATTAAGGCACATTTTATTATGCAAGTTCACTGTAGAAAATACAGATGAGAAAAATTAAAAAAGAAAAAAATCTTTTTTTTTCAGAATCAGGAATACATAAAAATTTGATCATGCTTTTAAAAAATCTGTTTACATATAACATAAAATATATATCGCCACGAAAGGTATGCATGTGTTGAAAAGCAAATTAGAAGGAGTTGAATGTGTATCTTCCGACAGACCACATACATAGAAAGCTGCCAAATTCATGGCGCATTTCTGAGAAAGGTCTTGCACACCAGCAGGGCATCTTTCCCGAGCGCACTGTGCTTTGCAGCCAGTGCAGAGAACCCTAGTAAGTCCTCCTTGGATCCTGTCTCTTAGAATGGGAATGTGAGCTGTACACAGAAAAATGGCTGTGATGGCTGGTGACAGAAATATGGAGCACTGAATAAAGAAGGCAAAAAATCCATTCCATTTCCATGAGGCCTGGCTGTGCAGAGACTATTTTAATTTATTTCCTAATGTTACTTACATAATACATCTTTACTGACTGATTTAACTTAAGTATGTAGTATTTGAAGCAAGGAAGTCTCAACACAACATACACATCTATATTTGTATGACTAGCAAATGCATAATATCCATCACAAGGAGACGGCATACTATATTTAACCAATTTACTTCCAGGTTTTTAATTTACTACTGAACCTTCAATACACATTCTTGTATACAAATTTTATACTTGTCTGATTATTTCTTAAACTCCTAAAAGCTATGAGTTATCATTATGTTCTACTTTATAGGAAATAAACATATTACAGCATGTTTTAAAATATTTATTTTCTTAAGCATTTCTGTTTACCTTGAATTATATGTACAGAAATGTTGGAGGAAAGTGGAAAAAAAAAAATAGAACCACACCAGTGACAGTCACCTGTGAATTGAGAACAATGTTTGGCCAATGTAGTATTCAACTCTATGAATAAGTTCTATCTTGCTCAATTAATTTCAAATGTGTACTGGGTACTTACAAACCAGGCACTCTTCATGAATGAGACACACTACCTGTGTGCAAGGTGCTTCACAAATAGCAAACATTTAATAAAGAATCATTACACTGAACTCAACAGGACACATGAGTGATGAAACAGAGCTTACCTGATTCCTGTGGCCAACGCGATAGGCGTTCGAGAAAGTCGTGATAATGTTTCTATAACCTGAGAAAAGAGGAAAATATTAACATGTAGTTCAGAAAAGGTAAGATTTCTTTTTCCAAAACTTGTCCAATCTACTATTAACCATAGCAGCAGAAACATATATTTGCAGATGTCAAAGAGGTACAGAATGAGAGGGGCTGTGATTGGGAAGTATAAATACCTGGATTATATTTTTGTTCCTTTATTACTTTGAGCAGATTACCAACCTATTTGAGTTGCAGATTCTTTATCAGTATAACACAAAGTTAGCCTGGGTTACCCCAAGCAAGTTATATCTCTACTTCTACAGAAACTGAAAGATTCTGGAAATCTGTATTCTCCAGCATAGCATCCACTAGCCATAGGAAGCCATGTAAATTAACCTAAATTTTAAAAACAAAAAAATCCCAGTTTCGCAGTTGTGTTAGTCGCATGTTAAATGTTCAGTAGCCACAGACATGTGGCCACTGTAATGAGCTACAAAGTTATCAAAAATTTCCATCATCGCAGAAAGTTCTATTGGACTGTCCTGTTATATAACAAAGCAGGTTACAGTATGGATGGGTTCATAAGCTACACCACCTGAGTCTAAATCCTGAGTTTACCATTTATTGGATACCTAACTTTGAGCAAAATGCTTAATTTCTCTGAGCTTTAGTTTCATCGTCTAGGTAATGCCTATAATAGATTATTAACAATCATTACATTATTGCGAGGATTAAATAAGATAGCATGTAAAATATTTAAATGGTACTTATTCTGTATAATCACCAACTTTAAGGAAATTGCCTTAATTCAATTCTGAGTGTTTTCAGAAAAAGTTTTCTAAATTAACCTGATTATCTGTTTCAAAGATTCCTTATAAAGATCTTCAGTACCTAAACCTGTTAAATGTGCCCTGCTAGCAACTTTATCCTTCCTTCAATCTTTTGTCCTAAGACTGTCTCTTTTGGAGACTTAGTGAGAAAGCCATTTACCTGAAATGTAATTTTCTCATAAAGTCTGTTTTTTTGTTTGTTTGTTTTTTGAGAAAGAGTCTCACTCTGTTGCCCAGGCTGGAGTGCAGTGGCACGATCTTGGCTCACTATAATCTCTGCCTCCGAGGTTCAAGCAATTCTCATGTCTCCCTCAAGTAGCTGGGGTTACAGGCAAGTGCCACCATGCCTGGCTAATTTTCGTATTTTTAGTAGAGATGGGGTTTCGCTATGTCGGCCAGGCTGGTCTCAAACTCCTGGCCTCAAGCAATCCACCTGCCTTGGCCTCCCAAAGTGCTGGCGTTATAGATGTGAGCCACAGGCCCTGCCATAACGTCTATATATATGATAATAGACATAATACATCCTAACTCTCAAAAATTTAACAAACACAGCTTAAAGAGGTTCTACTATAAGGCCTATACAGAATGAGAGTAAAAAAGGAGAAAAGGCAAAAATCTGTTTCTAAATTAAGGTAATCTAATTCCTTACTTCAGAGACAGAAACATAAAAATGAAGTCTCCAGCACTCTGCAGACGCTTCATGAGAGTACTAGCCACACATACACTTATATTTCACCCACTTCAGGAAGCGGATCCATATATATGGTTGCAGTTAAAAATTCCTGGCTTCTGAGTAAGAATACCTGGAGCCCTGACTCACGAGTTTTCAGCTATGCTCACCTTTACTAGCCTCTGTAAAATGCAGATAACAGCTAACTGCTTCATGGAGTTACTGAAATAATTAAATGAGATCATGCCCATCATATGCTTGACTCGGTAAATGTGAACTTCTATTATTATGTAAAATAAATTATACAAAAATAAAATTTAATTGAATTACATATAGATGACAATGTATTGCATTCTTGAAAACCGTAGAGGGTACATTTTAAGTGTTCTCACCATAAAAAATACGTGATGTAATGCAAATGTTAATTAGCTCCAGTTAACCATTCCAAAAGGTATACATATTTCAAAACAACATGTTGTATAAGATCAATACATATAATTTTTATTTGTTAATTTTAAAAAATTAAGAAAATCTGTTATACAAACCAAAGAGAAGGGAGTAAAACTCTTTAGTATGGTTCCAAAGGGTTAGAAAGAAGCAAAGGACATGGTGACTAGATGAGCTAATTTACTGACCCCAAAATTCTACAGTCTAACCCTAGCCCTCAGCTGTGACCCTAGAAAAACAAAAGAATGAAAATTCAATTAAAACCCTTCATGCAATTTCTTCCTGGTTAAGTGTGTTGAACATCTAATGTCAAAACATACATAACCAATCAGATAAAATTTGATACCAATTAATTCCCCAAAATAAAGATAAAGCATTGTCAGTGAGTTCATACATTCAATCGAGAATGAACCAATACTAGTAAATTTATCAAAATTAATTCAAAATAAAAACACTTGCTAAAATATAAAAATTATTCACTATTAGGGGAAAAGTCTAGCTTTGGGGAAGTTCTGGGGTAATCAGTAGAGTATCCAGACCCTTGAATTATCTACGCTGCTTTACTTTGCCATGTGCTATACCCTAATATAGGACTGTTAGAAAGCTATGGGGAGAAATCTACGTCTGATTATAGTTTACACTGTGATCCCCGCATATATCACCACTTAATAACAATAAAAATAGCAAAAGCAGTACCATGGCTATGTATTTTATTATTGCTATGCTATTACGTATTTTATATAGCAATTATTCCTTGGGGATATTTTCTATAATACTTATGATGTATCTACAAAGTTAGAATGCATTTTCTATTCCTTTCCCCCCACCAACAACCAGAACAATGACAACCCCTCCACTACAGACTTTCTATCTCAGAAAACTATAGCTTGATTTTTTTCATGAGTGTCCACCAGAGGGAGCTAGATGATAGTGTATTAGTTTAGTCCTGAGTTGAATGTGTTTATAAGGACAAATATTTCTGAAAATCAACAAGCTGAGACTAACTCCTATTTTTTGCTTAACAAGGCTTATTTATAACTATTCACTAATAGAAAAATAACAAATACACAAATTCAGCAGACGGAGAGGACTAGAAAGACAGCATGCAGTGTATCCTAAAGTGAGTCTGAGAACTGGCGTTCAATTTTGTGTCTATCCTATTGTACACTGGGTCCATCCGTTAACTCTAAGTTCAGCCAAAGCAAATAAAGACTGTTTAGTCAATGTAGTGTTTTTAGAACAATGTGTTTTCTATAAAGGCGGAGTGTATCCGGATTTGGAATAGACACGTATACACACTAAAGCCAGATCCTTAAATCCTCTGTGGAGATTCTGATCTGCCATCCATTCAAGAACTTTTATTAAAAAAAAAAAAACTCTAAGGACACTAAGAAGACTATTTTCCTGCAATGTATTAATTTCTAACTTGTTACCTCAATATAATAGCAAAATTTGAGGTACATTAACTCCCAGAAACAGAGGTGGCTAGTAAGAATACTTTCAAATCAATTAGCCAACAATCAACTAGAGTAAATCCATACTGCGAATTTCCTTTCTTTCCCTTTGTCTACCTCTTGGTGGGTAAGAAGTGTGGCATCTGTAAAGAAATGAAAATCATCCTGGATAACATAAATCAGAGCTATTTTATGAGGCAGGTGAGAAAGGCAGACAAAGGGTTTTGAAAACCTGCTTTAGAAGGGTGACTTATATTCCAGAAGCTAGGAAGGACCGTTAAGAAAGGGTGGGAAGGGCAATCATGGGTCAAAACTGCATTTTTAAAGCAAAGTGAAGGGCAGACTGAGGTGGGAGGACATGGGGAACAGACAAGGGGCCAAGAGACCACCTAAGCAGGCTGTCTCAACTGTCCAAGTGAGAGGCGAAGAGACGGAACCAAGATGGCCACCATAGAGACAGGAGAGAAGGCAACACGGGACGAGTGTTCAGTAATAGTAGCTGGTGCTGTGCGAAGGCAAAGGGAAGAAGAAGAACCCAGGGTGACCTGGGCAAGCTGTTAAGGCTCTGGAGGTGGCCAGCCCCCAGGCCGGCTACCAGGAAAGCCTCCAGGATGCTCCCGAGCAGAAAGCCCTTGTTCTCTCTCTGTCTTCTACGTGATGGACATTTATAATCCTGAAACCAGGGAGGCCACCCACTCCTCCAGGGAGCCTTCTCTGGCCCCTGGTCTTTGTCCCCTTTATCTCCCCATAGGACCCTGGATATAACCCTGCCATAGCATCTGTCACTTCAAAATGAAAACGTATTGGCTTTTTAAAATATTTCAAAGGAATATATGTTTGCTTTGTCAGACTGAAATAATACAGTAATACATAAAAGATGTCCCTCACACCTCTCCTCTCTCTTCTGCCTACACGGGACCACAGCTAAAAATTTGGTGTGATTCTGGCAGAATTTTTCTTTTTTCCTTTCCTTTATTAAGTAATGTATTCCTATTTTACAGATTTTCCTACAGCATGCTTTTGTCATTAACAATAAACCAGAGTTAGCAGAGCGCAGTGGCTCAGCCTGTAATCCCAGCACTTGGGGAGGGTGAGGCGGGCAGATCACTTGAGGTCAGGAGTTCGAGACCAACTTGGCTTTCATGGCAAAACCCCATCTATACTAAAAATACCAAAAAAGTAGCCAGGTGTGGTGGCAGTCACCTGTAATCTTAGCTACTCAAGAGGCTCAGACAAGAGGATCACTTGAACCCAGGAGCTGGAGGTTGCAGTGAGCTGAGATCATGCCATTTCACTCCAGCCTGGGTGACAGAGCTGGGATTCCATCTGAAAAAAGTAAAATAAAATAAAAATAAAATAAAAAGAAAGCAGAGTCATGCCATATGTATATAACTACTTTATTCATTTTACTGCTGTATAACATTTCAGTTAAATAGCTATGATTTAGTCATTAACTTGCCAGTTAGCTTTTTCAACATTCTTCTGCAAAATCTACAACTATTTTTCTTGCCAAAGATCTTTTCAATTATGTGCAGGTATTGCTATATGAAAGATTTTTAAATGGGATGATCAGGACAAAAGAAACGCATGATATTCAATATATTTGCATGAATATTGCTTCAATATGAAAAATATCTGCATAATTTAGACACCCCTGAAGAGTATATAAAAACATAAGGCATTCTAGTGATCTGTTCATTGGTCTTTCAATCTGACAATGGAAAATTCCTTAAGGGCAGGAAAATCAAAGTGATTCTTCACTGTTGTATTTCCATCACCTAGTTCATAGCCAGGCTCATGGCAACCACTTAACACAAAAATATTTCTGGCTCAAACAAACAAAAGAGTAATAACTTGCTAAACTGTTTTAAAGATTAGGGACAATATGTGTCCAGATATGTAAAGGGCTCAACCTGGCACAAGTGAGGAATGAATAAATAACTGAAGAATCCTTTGTGAAAATTAAACGTTAAATATGAGAAAGGGTTCCCTATTTACTCAAACCTACAGTCAATAAACACTGACATGTTCCCCTATGAAACATTTTCAACCAATGATGATTTTTATTTTGTTTGAGCTCTTTATTTTTATCATCCCTTAGTCAGTTTAAAAACCACAAAATAAAACAGCTTTCAAAAACAGAATGGTGATAAAACTACCCATTTTAACCATTATCTTCATGAGACATTCTGTCAAATATCCACTCTTTGCTTCTCTAGCACATTAGTGCTGTTGATATTATTTGTAATTAAAACAAGTCATGTATGCAGGAGCAGTATGTTATAGCTACTCTAAGGTCCTGAGTTAAGAAAGCCACAGCTGAACTGTGGCTTAACAGTAACCAGAGGAAGCCGTGAGACCAACATGCAGGTCTGCCAAAAAGTTGCTAATTATGAATTTATCTTCTTGAGTTCTCTATTCTGAAGTCTCACCTCTTAACCCAGAGCAGACCCAAATGGAAAGGCTGGTTCAAAAGGAGTTCCGAGGGAAGGGGTACTTACAACAGGAAGGTGGGCTCTGCAAGGGCAATCAGACAGCTGCAGGCTTGAGCTCAAATGCAAGATAAGCTTAGGGGATCAAGAAGGGGTCCACAGCACCACATCCCTACAGCATTAAGTTGCTATCTATAAGCGGAGGCTCAAGGCATGGATGTTGCCTCCTAGTTCCTGAAGACTCAGAGCAAGTGCCCTGTGGGGTTATGGCAAAAAATGAGGGCCCCAGAAAAGAGAACTGGGAGTGTGGACATGAAAGTGCTGGGTGGAGAAATTCAGGCAGAAACATAGCCTGTAGATCAGGTCAACTGCAAGCCAGAGGCGGCCCAGAGCCTGGTGCTATCTGGCATACCAGACACCAGATTCTCTGACAATGAGGCCCAATTCTAAACCTGAACAGATGGTAAACTTTAGACTAACATGTTTCACCTTAACTCTCCTAGGAAATCAACAGAACTCATTATTGTAATTTTCTCTGAAACTCTAATTTCACACAGCAAATTACCCCCATTAGCATACACTGCAGCTTAGTGTCACTTCCAGCAACACATCTTAGAGATTTCCTGAAGCATCTGCTTGTTGCTTTCATCTGTGGGATGCTGTTGAAAAATGTCCTTAGCACCTCCTCTATGGGCACAGCCAGATAAGATCAACAAAACATTTCTATATGCCAAGAAGGCTGTAAACCATGGGGAATACATTTCCATTGTTCAAGAGAGTAGAGTATCCGTATAGGTTACCTGGATCCAAATTATAGTTTGTGCTGTCCTTGGTTACAATCATAAATATAAGAATTGTTCTATACTTACTATTTTTTGAATCTTCAAAAGTGAAACTACAGAGAAGAACTTCGTTTCAAAAAAGTCATAGAGTGGACTGATTAGAAGTCCAGGCTCAGGAGTCAGATTTTCTGGGTTTAAATACCAGCTCCACCTCTTACTAGCTAGTAAGGACGGGAGTCAAGAAGATAAGTGTGCTGTGCCTTGGTTCCCTTACCTAGTAAATTATAATTAAAACATCACCTACCAAACAAGTTTATTGTCAGTGTTAAAGGAGGTGACAGACAGACAGATACGCACATAGGAGAATATCCTGTACTTTTACTCTTTCCTAATTTCAACATCACCCTTGTCATTGTTGTCATCCTCGTCATTACCGGTAAAGTAAGATTCGGTCTTTGTAAAGTACTTCAGAAAACAAAACGTGAGTGCAACCTCACATAGAACTGAAAGAGTTCTAAGAAGGGACAGTACACAGGATGGGCCCAGAGGAGCCATGCCTGTCTGCCCCAAATAAACACAAAAGTCTGTGTAACTAGGGTGTGTTTGTTCATAGCAATTTCCAGACAAGTCCTTTAGCTGAATGCCTATGCCCAAGACCCACAACTCTATCTTATACAGAAATCCTAGAGATACCACCTTTTATTCAGTGGTTATGAATTATTTTAAGTCAGAGATCCCTTTGAGAGTATGATGAAAGCTCTCGCTCATTTCCTCAAAAAAAAAAATAAAATAAAACTCACCTATCCCCTCCCCCACCCCACACACACACAAGTTTGCATCTAATCTCAAGAAATCCAGAGACTTCTGAAGGACCATTTGCGGATTTTCCAGATTCTCACTAAATCTCCTTCTTTCCCTATCAGAATACCATGGCCCAGAAAAACTAGCTCGCCCCAGGTCAAAGAACTGACAGTAGCAGAGTGAGTTCCAGAATCCAGGTCCCTTTTCTTCTGTCCTGGATATTACTCTTTCTACTTCACTACCTCCCGTATAAGTTTCTTGTGTTTATTGAACACTTCATTCTGTGCTAGATACAGCAGATACACATTCTAAAAGCTGTGGATAGCAGAATGAAGATACAAAGCTTCCTGCTCTCAAAAACCCAGTCTATTAGGAAATACCATAATGGTGAAGGACTCTAAGTGAAAACGCAGACTAGTATGACAAGCTACATCTGAAGCCCAGGGAAGAGAGCAAGGCCAGTTGTGCCCCTTGGGGGGCAGAGGGAGCTAGAGAGGTTCAAAGGTATCTTTAAAAGAGGTGATCCTGGTCTGCATCTTGATGGGCACCTGGACATGTGCCAGACTGTCTTCCTTCAAGTTAATATAGGTTTGATGGGCAGGAACGACCGTTCTCAGGCCCACCCCCTCCATCATCATGTCGTACTCCGGTGAGTACCTTATTCTCTGAGAAGCTTTTTGTAGTTGCCATTTCCTGAATGATATATTTCTTATTTGGTTAAAAGTGGTGATTTTTCAGATTCTGAGAGAAAGAATTTTTTTTTAAAGCAATTTTTTTTCTAAAGCAAACAAACCTGTACTTGTCTCATTAGGCATTTCCACACCACTATGGTCCTGCTGTCTCTGCCTTCTTGACCTTAGCACTTGCCTCTGAAGACCCCAAACAGTGCATCTTTTCCTCCTAGCCTGCTTCTCCTCCCCATGCCCAATGACCCCACAATCCCTTTCCTCACCTTCACCTGGCCAGACATGGGGAAACTTTCTAGATTTAAGGGGCAGACTTAAATTCTATCAATTCATCCTTTTCAGACTCTTTAGATTCAATCCCTTCTCCCTTCCTGTGCCTCTGCTATGGTATCAGCCCTCTCTATTTCTTGCCTCAATTATTGGAATAGCTTCCAATATGTCTCCAGACCCACAATTTCACTCCCTTTAATTTCATCCTCCACTTGGCTACCATAGAGGTTTTATGGCATTTCAAAACTATTAATGCGACCATACTGCTATTACCACCAAACCCACCCCATCATTCTTCAGTGCAGAGTGCCAGTTACTTAGCAGCACGCTCAGGAGTCCCGAGAAGCTGCTGCCCTGCCACTTCCAGCCTCACTCTGCCCACTCTCCACACACTCCCATGTTCAGCCACACCCAATTGCTTTGCCTACTGTGCTCCAGACTGACTCCAGACCTACGCAGAGCACAAAATTCACATGACTATAATTTACAGAGGCAGTTTCAAAATTAACACATTCCCACTAACGAGCAGACAGAAAAAAGGCAAACTGGGACCAGTAAGGCTAATTTTCTCACACCAAGTAAAAGATGGTAAGAAACCTTCCTCATACACTGTTTTAACATCACCTGTTCAAAGAGCAAAGAAGATAAAACTTGGAGCTCATCCATGCAGAGTTACCTGTCTGAAAGCAGTTTTCCAGTTATAAATATTCTCCGCTCTGCCTAAATTTATGCTGGTCTGTTAGGGTGTATTAAACTTAGTACACAAATGATAAATAATTGTTTGTACACAACTGTAAAAGAAACACTTTCATTTTGAAAATGTAATCATATCTGTAAATCCTTCTCTGCCTTTAAGCAGGGAGTAGAAAGAATAAGCTAAAAGATTACATGGCAATTTTAATATGTTCAATACAAAGAATGGAATTTATTTACAGACTCTGTAGGTATATACCAATTACTCACTGAACCATTACAGTAGCAGCTCCAGCAGAGTGGTTGGGAATGTAGCAGACAGCATCATCACCAGCTCACTGGAATGCCACTGTAACTTTCACATGAACTCCCTTTGAATGGACATGCCCCATGTGCTCACATCAGGCCCGAAGAGAAATTGTTGATGTGATCTAAAACAGACTCGGAGAGTTCTGTGTGACCTAAGGGCCTTAGAAATTAATGAATGCTCAGAGCTGCCCACAAATCACACAGTTGGGGCAAAGTCAACACATTTTCCAAACTCAGCTCACTGTCAAAGTCACACAACTCAGTGGCAAAGATCACTGCTTCCTGAATGTTGTCCATAGCTGTTATCACTCTAAAGGAAGAAATGCAGAAAGTCCCAGAAAGAAAAAAGCCAGAATGATAGGATCGCGTTGTAGAGAACGTGCCACAGAATTCCAGTCCAAAGACACTCCATCTTTTGTCCCAGCCTCAGGACTGCTCAAAGAAAAGCATGAAGCATCTGTGAACATTTCAAAGCATCTAACAGAAGTTCTGACTGCCTACCAGGCTAGAATAAAATCTCAGTCCTTAAAGTCTCTGTTCTGGTTGGTGTGGTAACAGTGGTCATTTCATATACTGCTTCAAAGTGCTAATTTTCATATGTGCGTGAACAAATGAAACACAGATAAATGAATTCATGATGGAAGAAATGTAGCTTCTGGACCAGAGGTAGTCAATAGAAATAAGTAAGTCACATACATAACTTCATATGTTTAAAGTCATGTTAGAAAAATATAAAAACAGGTGAAAATAATTTTAATCATATATTTTATTTAAATCAAGATGCCTAGAATATTATCATTTCTACAGGTGACCAATATAAAAATCAAGATATTTTAGGTTTTTTTATAATGTCTCCAAATCTCATGTGTATATTGCAGTTATAGCTCTTGTCAACTCAGACTGGCCACACCTGAGTGCTCAATAGCCACCTGTGGTTAACTGCAATCATACTGGACAGGACAAGTCTATACAAAACTCTTCAGAGCACCCAGAACACAATGAGAAACAAAACAGACGCACATTGGCCAAGACTGCCAAACCCTTCATTCCACAGATGCAGGCGGTAATACAGTGTGACATGGCATCCCAAAGTCCCCACAGCTTGAGACGGTCAAAGCAGAGCAAAAGCCTGCACTTGTAGAGGCCCACAGCCTCTTCAGTGGAACCAGAAGAAAGCTAAAAGGACCATGAAAAGGTGGCAAGCCCTGGAGGGAGGAGGAAAATACCCTTCTACACAGCCCTTATGTACTTCCCATTTCCCCACTGCCTACACACATCAACTATTTGATTATTTTCTCACTCAGTCAACCCAATGGTCGCCCACCTGGAAACTCACCACCTACCACATGCCAGGATCAGCCCTGTAGACATGCACTGAGGAAACTGGACAAGGCCTCTGCCTGCAAAGTATTCACGGCAGAGTTGGGAAGCAGAAAAGCAAGCAGTCACAAAAATACACATATGTGATTACATGGGTGAGAAGGGTTACAAAGGAATGGCACACAGCGCCAGAGGAGAAGGGATGTGTCTCCATCTAAGGGTTCAAGGTAAGTTCTCTGACAGACAGGTGAATTGGGGTCTGAATGACAAATGGGGTGATCAAGCATTCCACTACAGCATTTCCATACAAAAGTATGAATGTTTTCCAGTGTCTTACATCACCCCTTCCTTCCACTTATTTCTAAGCCTTATTTATTCTTGTTCTTTCTTCCAAACAAGGAAAGATGCTGAGTTCTATACCTCAATCGTCTCACCAAAGTTTGAGAGCCAATGTGTGGCAAAAATGGACCCCAAAATATATACCTCCCAACTCAGGGCATGTCTGCTGTGATTTAGGTGCATTTATCAAACTTCACAAGTTACAGTAATGACTTCCCATGTATCTTAAGATGGTGTAGATTCAGATTGCCAGTAGCCTTGTGTGCCACATTAAAATCAGAACTTCATTCAACAGGCTACAGGTAAGTTTCTTAAGAAGGGCAGTAACACATTCTAATTTGTTTTCGAGGAGAACTGTGGTGGCAATTCAACAGATTAACTAAAAGGAAGAGAGACTGGTGATGCAGAAAATGACTGCTGCTGTAGTTCAGGTGATAGAGTACACAGGTGAACCCAAGGCACCACAGTGTAAAGGAGGAAATACATTCAAGGGCTTTTCAGAGCATACTCAACTAGGGCAAGACAGACAACTGCACAAATATGTTTGTCAGAGAGCAAAGACCCTGGCTGAATGTCAGAAACACCTGTGGAGCTTTTGAAACACACCAATGTCCAGACCTTACCTTCAGAGACTATGACGCAAATAGTCTGTGATGGGGCCTTAGGGTTAGAATTTTTTAAAAGCCTGTGCAGCGATTCTAGTATGCAGCCAGGGTTGAAAATCACAGGCTTGAAGAGAATAGCTTTTTGAAACCCTGAAGTCCAAGAGAATCAGCTTTTTTTCTGCATTCTTTAACTTAGCAAATAACTATTGAATGCTTACGATTATCAGGTACTAGACTAAGTGATTAGTTTTATTTAATCTCACAAAACCCATGATTTATACGATATTTTCATTTTGAAATGAGAACCTACTAAGGGTCACAGAAGTAAAGTGACTTCTAGAAGGACGCCAGGCAAATGACAACCTACATTTGAACCTAGCTGTGAATATTCAGATCCGCTAAAAGCAGGCAATGCTGCCAGCACCTTGGGATTCCAACCTTTAATTATAATTTGACTTATAGCACTCATTAATCCTTGTATATCTTGAATTCCAAGGAATGTAAGTACTTCAATAGTTAAACCATTCCTCATTATTCCACTGAACCCTCTGCTGGGTCTCATGCCTGGGGAATAACTACAGTATCTAAACTCATCTGCTACTGACTTCACCGTCACACTGCTAAAGCAAGTGTTGGGTATTTTTTTTTTTCCACATTTTGCCAAAACAGAAACCTTAACTGTATTATTATAAGAAAACTTTTCAGTATTATAACGCATTAAGTATTATGGAAATATAAATGCTGACGATTCATATCCTAAAATAATTCCTTTAAAAATACAGCTCAAATTCATATGATAATATGCACGTCATAATGGTAACTTTGTATATCTTTTTTTTTTTTTTTTTTTTTTTTTTTTTTTTTTTTTTTTTTTTTTTTTTTTTTTTTTTTTTTTTTTTTTTTTTTTTTGAGACAGGGTCTCACTCTGTCACCCAGGCTGAGTGCAGTGACACACTGCGGTCTCAAACACTCGGGCTCAAGTGATCCTCCCACCTCAGGCTCCCCAGTAGCTGCAACTACAGGTGTGCACCAGATACATACAGTATCACAGCAGCCACCAGCAACTGTGCACATACATTTCAACAGGTAACAAAGCCACTAGTATCACTTACTAGAATGGGAATGCCCAATATGTCATTGTGTGAATTGCTTAAGAAAGCTTTATTAGTAAGTTGAGACTGTAGCATTTGGGTACAAATTTATGTAAAATAAAATGTCAAAAAAATTCCTATGATCTCAGTTAACTATAATTTATTTCCATATCGTGTTTGCTTGAAACATACAGGCTTAGTGTTTAGCTAGGAGAAATAATTAATGTATATGTAAAACTTTTTTGTACTATTAAATTGAATACAAAAGAAATAGTTAACACAACCAGACTAAGAAGTGTCTGCTTGCTCTTAGAGGATACCAGCTTGTACAATTCCTCTGGTTTGCAATTAAGTAGGCTGTAAGGAAACAATAATGTATAATTCAATTGTACATTACAATAATGTACAGGGCATTATAGGACTGTAATGATATTCTGGTTTAAGGGTTATCTGTTTGTAAGTATAAATATTTATATTACTTAAAATTAACCTCACCGAAACAAAAATGACAATGGTAAGCAATTAAGTGTCACTATATGTTATACACATGCATGCACACATGAACACACACAGGCCAGGATTTGTGCTGAGCATTCTACAGACACTATAAAACACTCAAGACAACCTTATGAACAGAATAATAACATTGTCCTCATTTTACACTGCTAAACCGAGACAGACAAAAGGAACTTGCCCATGGTCACCGAGATAGTGAGTAGTAGGGCCAATAGCTGCATCATGGGTGATCTGCCCCAGAGTGTGTAACTAAAACCACAAAAATCAAAACAGCCTGTCATGAGTGCTACATACATCGTAGAGCCATCTAGAGCTATGGGAGCTGAAAGATTGTCTGCATTTTATTCCATCACCTTTTTTATACTTGTCCTAATTTCTTACATTTGAAATATCGCCTATCTATCTATTACCTGTCTCCCAGAATGAGAGCATAAGCTCCATGAGAGCAGGGAGTGTGTCCGCCTTATTCACTGCAGTATCCGCAGCCTCTAGACCCCCACCTGGCACACAGATGCTCAGTAACGACATCTGAACGAGGGAACGGCTGAGTGGCAGACACGATGGAAGTAAATATTCGGAGGTAAGGAGCTTGGATTCAGGATGGGGGACGTGAGATACACTGAAGTCACAAGTTGGAGGTAGACAGTTTTAAACACCAGGCTAAGGGGTCTAGATTTTATTATTTATATAATAATGAACCAAGAAAGATTTTTTAGCTGGAGAATGAACTGTCAAGCAGGAGTACGTAGAGAATCCTAATCTAGTACCTACAGAAGATAGCTCAGAGAAAGAAACCTAAACTGAGGAAGTTGTTTTAACAATAGCCTAAGCTCTGAATTGATCAGGGAGTGAATTCGGGAGATAGTGAAAGAAGCAGATATGACAAGCATTATGAAAAAGGGACCAACTGGACTTGTGTGCTACTGGACACATCAAATCCCAGAGAGGCAGATCTAGCTTGAGCAAACTTTAGAAAATCTGATCTGACTCTAGTTAATTACTGTGCAGAAGACAGTTTCTACAGGGAGGATTAAATCCAGGCATTATTTAGAAATTTCACTCTGTTCCAGAGAGGACCAAAGATAGCTCTGGCTGACAATGGTTGAAATGACTGACCCAGAACCATCAAGAAGCTCCAAGATCCATGTGAGTGGGACATGCCACATCAAGTTGTCTGCCCTGAACTGGTATCAGGCAAGATCCACACATTTGGGCTGGCCCAGGAATAGCATGGTTTCTACTGAGGAATTTGAAACTGTCTGTGGTTTGTGTATGCTGTACCACACACACATGGGCCAATACTGATAAAACAGGATTATGGAAATTATCTTAATTCATCATTTTTTCCCCTTTATCTTGCTTTTGCCCTTTTCTGCCTGATTATGATACATTTTTTTCCTTTAGAAAAATATTAAATTTAATCAGCATTTAAAAATTCACTTGATTTTAGGAAAGAAGCTGAAGATTGACTTCTATTGTGATTAGTTTCATTTTTGAGATTCCCTTCTCTCTCTCATTGTAAGTCTTTGCTGATTTTCTCTTAAGGAGTAACTGTAGTTGAATTACATATAGTTATTTTTGAAACAGTGTGATAAAATCTACTGCTTTAGAACTCTGTTACTTGTGGCCTTAAAATTGTAAAAAGAATTTCTACCTTAGGAGCCCTGGAAGACTTCTTTCTCTAGGTCTTGGATATTTTGCAATGAACAAGGAGCATTTTTCAGTCATTAGCTCCTCTGCGTGTATGTGGTTAATCCAGGATAATCTGAATTTCCCTTAGGGTCTGAGTATTTACCAAGAACTGGCACAGAGAAAATAATCCTCTCAAAGAATGTAGAAAAGTGGCTCCGCCCTAATGGGCAAAATGACACCAGTGAGTGTGAGATGTGACACTGATGCACCAGGTTGGGAAAAGTATTCAACGTTGTTCTCTGACAGTCTTTCATTGGTATTTCGTTTCAGCTTAGCCTCAGATGAAGTATTGCACCTGGAAGAATGGGTACAGTTTACTCGACAAATAGAGAGGAAAAGAGAGGTCACTAAAGTCCCAAATTCTTTCATTAGAGTTATTTGGGGCCACCATTCCCTTCTTTGGAAACTGCTTCTAGATACTCTTGCCAGCCACTCTCTGAAGGCAGACAACAATGCTTGTTCTCATCCACCAAACCAATTTGCCTTCTGGCAGTCTCCGGGAATGGAACACAAATCCTTAATGAGTAAATACTTGTATATAGACAAGTTACCAAGATAACTCATGTCTAAATAACTCAGTAAACTATGTCCTTTAAACCACTACCGTAATGGCAACCTTAATGTATCCTCGGTGCTATATAGACACTCTTATGGAACACCAAACAACAAAACTTTGGACAGAAAGAACCAGGGTAGATCTACCGTATATTGGCTTCTGTGCAATTATATATTGTGATCTAATTGTAATACAGTTTCTGTTTTGGTACTTTGTCTGTTTTCTTTTTATTATCTTCTCTCTTAACCCACCTCCCCCCGGAAAAAAAAAATGAATGTCTTGTCAAAATATGGTATAGGTAAGATGTTTTATAATCTGAATGATCTTTTAAGGTTATTTCCCCCAGAGAATACTTGATAGCAACGTGAATCAAGAGGAAAACCCCCTATAGGGGCAGCCCAGACTCGAACATTCATATCTAGTTATAAACATTTGCATAAGTCATTAGGACTTTGTTTAGAAACAGAAATGTGAGCTGATGCAAAGAGCCCTAGATAAAGAATATTTGAATCCTTATGATTTGGACAGAGGTACATTTTGACTTTCATGTTTCAAACAACCATTCTGATGAGGTCAGGTAAAAAGAGCTGAGCTTATTAGAAAGTAATGAACTGAAAGATATTCCTGACTCCATCAAATTCATGATTCCCATACTGATCTCACCTCCTTGCTAACGCCCATCCCATTACATCCCAACTCTCAGAGTTGAAGAAGATTAGATAAAAGCTCAACAACGGAGTGACTGATGATGTGAATTACAGCAAAGTAAAACAGAAGAGCTTAATCTTTTTTTTTTTTTTTTTTCAGGTCACATAAAAAAGCCCCTAGTATCAAACAGTATAACAAAGTGACTCCTTAGACAGTTGTTTTGCCAATATGACTGCCTCAAAATGCCATGCAACCAGCATGAGACTGTACAGAGATTCTAATCTTCGCTGCAGCCCTGACTTGCAGTGAGAAATGGCCAGGCCACATGCTCTCTCTGGGCCCCAGGACCTCATCTCTAAAATGAGGGGTGTGAGTTATTTGGATCTCTAACTTCAACTCTACCCAACAAAGCTACACACGGCTTCCAACTCCTATCAGTGAGCAAATGGTGACCCAGTCTCATCAGTTATTTTTATTTTAATTGTTTTAGGGATCAGTTCTCTTAGGAAAAACAAGACATGTATGCTGCGGCCAATGTATGTGACTGTCCACATATATTCATATTCTAGAAGTTGATGATAGATTATAGATTCCATCCCTAATAAGATGGAAAGGCATTATCTGTTTCCCACTAAAATGTATAAATATTAAATTTTCTCAATATATGGTGGCAAAAATTTTCTGATGCCTGGTTCCTTTAAAAATATATGAATCTGTCTGGGGCCTAAATAAGGATCAAATATTTGTAAGAACACATTATGCTCATAGGTATACATGCTTTAAAAGCCTCACAAAATAAATTCCTGGGAATCATGACAGAGTCAGTAAGTTACGTGGTAGTCTGACAAGTGAAGTTCAAGAAATAGACATGCTGTTATTTGTTTAAAAATAAAAAAATGCAAATTTACCAATATAAGAACTTTTTAAAATCATGAGTGCATACTGATTAAAATGTTTGCCGTTATATATCTGAATCATTTTTGTTACTTTCTCCTCAAAATATTAAATAGTTAAATTCAATCGTTTGTATGTTTTGGTTCTGATGAGTAAAATAACTTTTTTAAATAAGTGAAAAATACTCCTATATGACTTTAAAATAAGATAACAGTCCTCAAATCAATAGAATATGCAATAAGTTACTAATTTTTATTTGATTATCAGTTACCATTTTTCAGTGTTAACTGTGTATCAGGAATTCTATGTGAACCTGTGAGGTAGGAATTATGCCAATTTTATATAGCAAAAAACTGAGTGTCAGAGAAATTGCCTAAGCAATCTAACACACAATCAGTATAATTCAAACCCAAGCCACTTTAGCTTTCTCATAACACTAGTTTCCCTCTTAGTAATTCTCGATCTTGGAGAAGTTATGACTTTATTTTCATTTCATCCTTCACTTAAATATTTACTGAGTATCTGCATATGCCATAAATTCCACTAGGTGTCAGGGGTGAAAGGGCATAGTCTCTTTCCTCAGGAGTTCCCAATACCCTGGAACACAGAGAGGCATGTAAACAAATTACTGCAATCAAATTTGAAGAACTACAAACAGGGCTCTAAAAAGTGTGAGAGTCAAGCCCAGCTGGATTTCCAGGTCAAGGGAAGGTCTCCAGTGAGTTATGCTAGAGTAAAATTTTAAAGGATGATTAGTAATGTGTTATGTAGACAACAGTGGAGAATGACATTCTAACAGCAGAGATGCTTCTGAAAGCTCAGCTCATAAGAAAAATCATGTTATTTCTCAGTAACATCATGATCTTTAGATTGGTGTAAAAGTTGGGGGAGAATGAGAGAAGAGAAATACCAAGCTGATTTTTTTTTTTTTCAATCTTTGGCTGTTATATAGAGCAGTGTCCTCAAACTTTATCCTGCACCAGTATCACCTGGAAGAGTTGTTAAAACAGATTGCTAGGCTTCACCACGAGAGTTTCCAACTCAGTAGGGACCAATAATTTGTATTTCTAGCAAGTTCTCAGAGGCTATTGATGCTTAGCTGGTCCAGGCACCATACGTGAGAGCCACTGACAGAGCAATAAGACATGAAAATGAACACAAGAGCATAGTTTCAAAGTTTATTTATTTTTGGCCCTCGGCTTTTCTCTAAATATTAATCTAGATAATATCTCGACTTAAAAAAAAATAAGAGTGGCCAGGTATGGTGGCTCACACCTGTAAGCCCAGCACTTTGGGAGGCCAAGGCAGGTGGATCATGAGGTCAGGAGTTTGAGACCAGCCTGACCAACATGATGAAACCCCGTCTCTACTAAAAATATAAAAATTAGCTGGGCGTGGTAGCACATGCCTATAATCCCAGCTACTCAGGAGGCTGAGGCAGGAGAATTACCTGAACCTGGAAGGCAGAGGTTGCAGTGAGCCAAGATCGTGCCACTGCACTCTAGCCTGGGCGACAGAGTGAGACTTCATCTCAAAAAAAAAAAAAGTAATATTACATACAGGTTTATTTAATGTAAATAGTCTTGTGGAATTAACAGAAACCAACAAGGGAAAAATCTAACAAGACTGAATTCATGATTCATATATGTTTGAATATTTATTCTAATTTCACCATCCAACAGCTAGACTGTTGAAGAAAGTCTCTTGGCCTTCCCCCTGCTCTATACAGAGGACACCTGTATAGAAATTGGAAGGGTGTTCTCACACCTGACCACTGCCCAGGGTGGCCCCTGCTCCCATACCTCCCTTCCCAATTCCCAGCCAGGTGGCGCCTGTTCCTCCAAAAAATGGGATGTTCAGGAAGAATAGGCACCGGACTGTCAACAACAGTGACTATCTAGGAAATGAAACTGCTATGAACCTGCACTTTCATTTTTTTTTTTTTTTATCATTTCTATACTGTTAGAAATTTTACTGAAATGTATACATAAACTTTTATTCAGAAGAATATTTTTTAATGCAAAGATGCTTTTAGAGTTGTACAACAAGCAGCAATGATTTTCAGTTTTTTTTTCTTTACTGCTCTGTGGAAGACCTTTGTTCAAACAAAATACTATCGGAAGTCCAAAACTTAAAAGTGGTGAAAGCGCTGGGCACGGTGGCTCAAGCCTGTAATCCCAGCACTTTGGGAGGCCGAGGCGGGTGGATCACGAGGTCAAGAGATCGAGACCATCCTGGTCAACACGGTGAAACCCCGTCTCTACTAAAATACAAAAAATTAGCTGGGCATGGTGGCGCCTGCCTGTAATCCCAGCTACTCAGGAGGCTGAGGCAGGAGAATTGCCTGAACCCAGGAGGCGGAGGTTGCGGTGAGCCGAGATCGCGCCATTGCACTCCAGCCTGGGTAACAAGAGCGAAACTCCGTCTCAAAAAAAAAAAAAAAAAAAAAAGGGTGAAAGCACAGCTTATCTGGAAAACGTGGTAACGTAGAAATGAGAGACCCAGAAATTCTTTGAGCAACAGCAACCTTACTGTTTCCCATGATAATTACAGAACTTTGAAAAAGTACTATTCATTTAGCTATGTAAGTTCTGGATTTCACTTTTCAGTTACATCATTTCATTTGTACCTGGCGTAGTCCCCTGGCATATACTGAAAACTCAATTAATTGTAAGACGCTTCCTAATTCAAAACCAGTTTCCTTATTTGCCCTTTCTGTTTTTAGTGTTCAACTATCAAAAAAAAAAAAAAAAGACATCAGGTTCTGTCATGTAGAAAAATATCTAAAACTGAAGTAACACAAACATAACTTATGAAGTTCCTCAATTTTTTTCAAAACCAGATTTGCTAGAATGGTAACTTAACTAAATATGAACCAAGTCAAAAAAGAAGGTGGGGGATGGTTGTCTGGCATAAATATATAATAATATGTAGATTAATATAGTAACTTACTTTCCACTCATATTTTTCTAGATGCATACTGGACAACTAGTATGCATCAATAAAAAAATTCACACATTCATTATATGATACATACACACATTAAATGATATATACATACATTATAAAAAATTCATACATACCTTATATGATACATTCATATAATTCATGAATATCAAATCAGGGCAATTGGAATATACAACACCTTAAATATTTAACTTTTCTTTACACTGGGAATGTTCAAATTATTCTCTTCCAGCCACCTTGAAATGTACAATAGATTCATGTTAACTACAGTCACTTTAGTGATCTATCACAGGCTAAGACTTACTTTTTTTCTATCAAACTGTGTATCTGTAGTCATTAGCCAACTTCTCTTCATCCCTCCCTTCCTCCTTCCCTTCTCGAACTCTGGTAATCACCAATCTTTCTCTGTCTTCATGAGATCCACTTTTTTAGCTTCCGCATATGAGTGACAACAGTATTTGACTTTCTGTGCTTGGCTTACTTCACTTAACATGATGATCACCATTCCCATTCATGTTGTAACAAATGACAATGTCATTCTTTATGGTTGAATAATATTCTACTGTGTACATATACCACATTTTCATTATCTATTCATCTGCTCACTAGGTCAATTCCGTATTTTGGCTCTTGTGAATAGTGCGACACTGAACACGGGAGTTTAGATATCTCTTCAATACATTGATTTCCACTATTTTGGATATATAGTCAGTACTGGAAGTGCTGGGTCATATATTAGTTCTATTTTTAGTTTTTTGAAGAATCTTCAAACAGTTTTCTATAGTAGTTGTATCATTTACATTTCCACCAACACTATATGAAGGTTCCACCTTCTCCATATCCTCACCAGCATCCATTATTCCCTGCCCTCTTTATAAAAGCCACTGTAACTGGAATGAGATAATGGTGTAGTTTTAATTTGCTTTTTTGTGATGATTAGTGATGCTGAACTTTTTTTAATATAAATATTAGTTATCTGTATGTCTTCTGAGAAATTTCTACTCAGTCTATCTATTTTTTGTAATTTCAACTTGTATTTTAGATTCAGGGGGTATATGTGCAAATTCATTACATGGGAATATTGTTACAATGCTGAAGTTTGGGGGACAAATGATCCCACTACCCAAGTAGTGAGCATGGTACCCATTTATTTATTTTTTAAATCAGTATTTGTTCTTTTGCAATTGAGTTCCTTATATATTCTGGTTGTTAATCTCTTGCCATAAGAATACTTTGCAAATATTTTTTCAAATTCTGTGAGCTCTCTCTTCACTTTGTTGATTGTTACCTTTGCTGTGCAGAAGCAACTTAGCTTGATGTAACCCTATTTGTCTATCTTGCTTTGGCTGTCTGTGCTTTTGAGATGTTATACAAAAAAATCCTTGCCCAGACTTATGTTCTGGGGCATTTCCCCAATGTTTTTTTCGAGTAGTTCCACAGTTTCAGGTCTTAGATTTAAGTCCTTCCTCTATTTTGCTTTTTATATATAATGAGAGATAAGGGTTTAGTTTCATTCTTCTACAAAAGGTTATCCAGTTTATTTATTAAATAAACTGCCGTTTGCCCGTTGTATGTTCTTGGAGCCTCTGTCTAACATGAGTTGGCTGTAAATGTGTAGGTTTCTATCTAGGTTCTCTATTCTCTTCCATTGGTCTACATGTTTGTTTTCAAGCCATGCTGATGTGGTTACTATAGTTTTGTAGTATATTTTGAAGTCAGATACTGTGATGCCTCCAGCTTTGCTCAGGATTGCTTTAGCTATTCAAGGTCTTTTGTGGTTCCTTATAAATTTTAGGACTGTTTTTCTATTTCTGTGAAGAATATCATTGATATTTTGACAGCGATTCCTTTGAATCTATAGATTGATTTGGGTAGCACTGTCATTTGAACTGTTTAAGCAAACTAAGTATGGCCTGAGAAACACTCCGTACTTCTATATTTGAGTCTTGTGGATGAACTGCAACCCAAATTAATAGGTAGACAAGATGGAAAACCTAACTCAGAAGTATGCACCTGTAATAATAACTGAGCATGGCCAATCCCAGAGGCCATACTTCAACCTCACAGAGTATTGAGTGTTCAAATTATTTTCAAATAAGGCAAACGCCAACCTGTAACCAATCCAGCTGTTCTGTACCTCACTTCCAATTTTTGTACATCACTTTACTTTTCCTGTCTATAAATTTGTTCTGACCACAAGGTACCCATGGAGTCTCTGAATCTGCTGTGATTCTGGGGGCTGCCAGATTCGTGAATTGTTCATTGCTCAACTAAAGTCCTTTACATTTAATTTGCCTGAAGTTTTTCTTTCAACAGAAAAATAATAATTTTCCAATCCATGAGCATAGAGTATCTTTCCATTTTTTGGTATGTACCTTTTCAATTTCTTTCATCAGAATTTTAAGGTTTATGTTAATCCACTTTAGTTAAATTAATTTCCAGTTCTCGAGGCACCAAGATGGTGGAGATAAGCCAGCACTGGAATGCAGCTCCTAGCCAATGAGGCGCAGAGGGCTAGAGGACTTCTCGATTCCAAAAGACGTGCCGGATTTGTTCCTGCGGGACTGATAGGGAAGGAGTCGCAGGGTGAGAGCCGCCCAGGGGGGCAAATCAAGACAAGGAGCTGCGTCCCCACCTGAAACGTGCAGCTGGCTCGGAGGATCGGGAGACTTAACCCCCTCGGTGCTCCAATTCGGATACTGCGCTTACCTCATCCCTCCTGCAACCCACGGTCCACGAGAGCCCTGACAGACGGTGGGGCGCCGTGGGTAGTCGATGCAAATCTCAGCAGCGCTACCGTGGGGTGCGGCAAGTTGTCGCTGGGACTTGGATGGGAGTTTGGACTAAGGCCAGCGGGACAGGCCGTCCCACAGGGGGAGGCAGCGTTGAAAGCAGAGAAACAGACCATAAGGCCCGGCAGGTCCCACCCCCACAGAACTTAAACTGAAGCCCTGGCCAGAGAGCTTGACAGCAAATACACCAGCTTGACCCCAACCAGGAAGGCATCCAGCTGGGGAAGGAGACGGCATTAGGAAGGCAGGGCCAGTCTCACCTGCAAACAAACTCCAGGGAAGGACCACCCACCCAAAAACCTGACTGAATCCTAGAGAGCCCAGCAATGCCCTCTACAGGCCAAAAAAGATACAGCTCCAACCTCAACAGAAAAAAATTGTCCACTCAGAGACCCCTCCTGAAATCACCAACTTCAAAGATTAAAGGGAGATAAATCCACAAAGATGGAAAAAAGCCAGCGCAAAGGAGGAAACCATCAAAGATCAGAACACCTCTTCTCCTCCCAGGGATCACAACTCCTCACCATCAAGGGAACAAAAAAAGAGAATGAATTCTGATGAGTTGACAGAAGCAAGCTTCAGAAGGTGGGTAATAACAAACTTCTCTAAGCTAAAAGACTATGTTCTGCCCCAATGCAAAGAAACTGAGAACATTGAAAAAGTTTAGATGAAATGTTAACTAGAATAACCAGCTTAGAGTAGAACATAAACAACTTGAGCTGAAAAACAGCACGAGACCTTTGGGAGGCATATGTTCGGGACTTTCAA
Organism: Cebus imitator; assembly: GCF_001604975.1. Lineage (NCBI taxonomy): Eukaryota > Metazoa > Chordata > Mammalia > Primates > Cebidae > Cebus > Cebus imitator. The sequence continues at coordinate 2,531,883 of NW_016107608.1, forward strand.
CAGCTGAATTGATCAAGCAGAAGAAAGGATACCAGAGATAGAAGATCAAACCAATGAAAGAAAAGGAGAAGGCAAGATTAGAGAAAAAGGAGTGAAAAAAAATGAACAAAGCCTCCAAGAACTAAGGGATTATGTGAAAAGACCTAATCTACGCTTGATCAGCATAACTGAATGTGACAGGGAGAATGAATCCAAGCTGGAAAACACTCTTGAAGATATTATCCAAGAGAACTTTCCCAACCTAACAAGGCAGGCCAACATTCAAATCCAGGAAAAACAGAGAACACCACTAAGATATTCCTCAAGAAGAACAACCCCAAGGCACATATTTGTAAGATTCACCAGGATTGACATGAAGGAAAAAATCCTAAGGGCAGCCAGAGAGAAAGGTCTTTCCACAAAGGAAAGACCATCAGACTCACAGTGGATCTCGCAGCAGAAACCCTGCAAGCTAGAAGGGAGTGGGGGCCAATATTCAACATCCTTAAAGAAAAGAACTTCCAACCCAGAATTTCATACCCAGCCAAACTAAGCTTAATAAGCGAAGGAGAAAAAAATCCTTTACAGACAAGAAACTGCTGAGAGATTTCGTCACTACAAGACCTGCCTTACAAGAGCTACTAAAGGAATTACTAAACAGGGACAGGAGCAACCAATACCAGCCACTGCAAAAATGTACTAAATGGTAAAGAACAATGACACAATGAAGACACCACATCAACTTATAGGCAAAACAACCAGCCAGTAACAAAATGGCAGGATCAAATTCAAACATAACCATATTAACAGTGAATGAATGTAAATGGCCTAAATGCCCCAATAAAAGACACAGACTGGCAAGGATAAAAAGTCAAGACCCATAGGTGTGCTGCATTCAGGAGACTCATGTCACATGCAAAGACTCACATAGACTTAAAATAAAGGGATGCAAGAAGATTTACCAAGCAAATGGAGAGCAAAAAAAAAAGCAGGGGTAGCAATCCTCATCTCTGATACAACAGACTTTAAACCAACAAATATCAAAAGAGACAAAGAAGGGCATTACATAATGGTAAAAGGATCAATGCAACAAGAAAAGCTAACTATCCTAAACATATATGCACCCAATGCAGGAGCACTCAGATACATAAAGCAATTTCTTAAAGTCCTACAAAGAGACTTAGACTCATGCACAAAAATAGTGGGAGACTTTAACACTTGACTGACAATATTGGACAGATCAACGAGACAGAAAGTCAACAAGGATATCCAGGACGTAAATGCAGATTTGGACCAAGCAGATCTAATAAACATTTACAGGACACTCCACCCCAAATCCAGAGAATATACATTCTTCTCAGCACCACATTGCACTTACTCCAAAACTTACCACATAATTATAAGTAAATCACTCCTCAGCAAATGCAAAAGAACATAAATTATAACAGTCTCTCAGAGCACAGCACAATCAAATTAGAACTCAGGATTAAGAAAAGCACTCAAAACTGCACAATCACATGGAAACTGAACAACATGCTCCTGAATGATGAATGGATAAACAATGAAATGAAGACAGAAATAAAAATGTTCTTTGAAATGAATGAGAATGAAGACACAACGTACCAGAACCTATGAGACACATTTGAAGCAGTGTCTAGAGGGAAATTTATAGGAATAAATGCTCACATGAAAAACAAGGAAAGACCTAAAATTGATACTCTATCATCAAAATTGAAAGAGCTGGAGGAGCAAGATCAAAATAACTCAAAAGCAAGCAGAAGACAAGAAATAACTAAGAACAGAGCATAACTGAAGGAGATAGAGACACAAAAAATCCTTCAAAATATCAATAAATCCAGGAGCTGGTTATTTTGAATGGATCAACAAAGTAGACCGCTAGTTAGACTAATAAAAAAGAACAAAGAGAAGGATCGAACAGAGGCAATAAAAAACGATAAAGGGGAGATCACCACCAATTCTTCAGAAATACAAACTACCATCAGAGATTAGTACAAACAACTCTATGCACATAAACCAGTAAATCTGGAAGAAATGGATAAATTTCTGGACACTTGCACACTCCCAAAACTAACCCAAGAACTTGAAACCCTGAATAGACCAATAACAAGGTCTGAAGTCGAGGCAGCAATTAATAGCCTACCAACCAAAAAAAGTCCAGGTCCAGACAGTTTCACAGCTGAATTCTACCAGACACACAAAGAGGAGCTGGTACCATTCCTTCTGAAACTATTCCAAACAATACAAAAAGAGGGAATCCTCCCTAACTCTTTCTATGAGACCAACATCATCCTGATACCAAAATCTAGCAGAGACACAACTAAAAAAGAAAACTACAGGCCAATATCCATGATGAACATTGATGCAAAAATATTCAATAAAATACTGGCAAACCAAATCCAACAGCACATCAAAAAGCTTATCCACCACAATCAAGCAGGCTTCCTTCCGGGGATGCAGGCTGGTTCAACATGTGCAAATCTATAAACCTAATTCACCACATAAACAGAACCAAAGACAAAAACCACATGATTATCTCAACAGATGCAGAGAAGGCCTTTGACAAAATTCAACAGCCCTTTATTCTAAAACTCTCAATAAACTAGGTATCAATGGAATGTATCTCAAAACAATAAGAGCTATTTATGACAAACCCACAGCCAATATCATACTAAATGGGCAAAAATTAGAAGCATTCCCTTTAAAAACTGGTATTAGACAAGGATGCTCTCTCTCACCACTCCTATTCAATATAGTATTGGAAGCTCTAGCCGGAGTAATTAGGCAAGAAAAAGAAATAAAGGACATTCAGTTAGTAAAAGAAGAAGTCAAATTGTCCCTATTTGCAGACACATAATTGTATATTGAGAAGACCCCATCGTCTCAGCCCAAAACCTCCTTAAGCTGATAAGCAACTTTGGCAAAGTCTCAGGATACAAAATCAATGTGCAAAAATCACATGCATTCTTCTACACCAATAATAGACAAACAGAGAGCCAAATCATGAGCGAACTCCCATTTACAATTGTAACAAAGAGAATAAAATATCTAGGAATACAACTAACCAAAGAGGTAAAAGACCTCTTCAAGGAAAAATACAAACCACTGATCAAGAAAATAAGAGAGGACACAAACAGATGGAAAAACATTCCATGCTCATGGTTAGGAAAAATCAATATTTTGAAAATGGTCATACTGCCTAATTTATACATTCAATGCTATCCCCAACAAGCTACCATTGACATTCTTCACAGAACTGGAAAAAAACACTTGAAACTTCATATGGAACCAAAAGAGAGCCCACATAGCCAAGACAATCCTAAGCAAAAAGAACAAAGCCAGAGGCATCAAGGTACCTGATTTCAAACTATACTACAAGACTACAATAATCAAAACAGCATGGTACTGGTACCAAAACAGACATATAGACCAATGGAACAGAACAGAGGCCTCGGAAGCAATGCCACATATTTACAACAATCTGATCTTTGATAAACCAGACCAAAACAAGCAATGGGGAAAGGATTCCCTGTTTAATAAATGGTGTTGGGAAAACTGGCTAGCCATATGCAGGAAGCTGAAACTGGAACCCTTCCTTACACCTTACACTAAAATTAACTCCAGATGGATTAAAGATTTAAACATAAGAACTAACACCATAAAAACCCTAGAAGAAAACCTAGGCAAAACCATTCAGGACATAGGCACAGGCAAGGACTTTATGACTAAAACACCAAAAGCAATGGCAACAAAAGCCAAAATAGACAAATAGGACCTAATTAAACTTAAGAGCTTCTGCACAGCAAAGGAAATAATCATCAGAGTAAACCGGCAACCAACAGAATGGGAAAAAATTTTCACAATCTACCCATCTGACAAAGGGCTAAAATCCAGAATCTACAGAGAACTAAAGCAGATTTACAAGAAAACAAACAAACAAATCCATCCAAAAGTAAGCAAAGGATATGAGCAGACACTTTTCAAAAGAAGACAAATATGCGGCCAACAAACATATGAAAAAGTGCTCATCATCATTGGTCATTAGACAAATGCAAATCAAAACTATTTTGAGATACCACCTCACACCAGTTAGAATGGCGATCATTAAAAAATCTGGAGACAACAGATGCTGGAGAGGATGCTGAGAAATAGGAACACTTTTATATTGTTGGTGGGAGTGTAAATGAGTTCAACCATTATGGAAGACAGTGTGGTAATTCCTCAAGGATCTAGAAATAGAAATTCCATTTGACCCAGCAATCCCATTACTGGGTATATACCTAAAGGATTATAAATCGTTCTATCATAAAGACACATGCACACGTATGTTCACTGTGTCACTGTTTATGATAGCAAAGACCTGGAACCAACCCAAATGTCCATCAATGATAGACTGGACAAAACAAATGTGGCACATATACACCATGGAATGCTATGCAGCGGTAAAAAACGATGAGTTCATGTCCTTTGTAGAAACATGGATGAACCTAGAAACCATCATTTTCAGCAAACTGACACAAGACCAGAAAACCAAACACCTCGTGGTTTCACTGATAGGCAGGTGTTGAACAATGAGAACACTTGGGCACAGGGAAGGGAACAACACCCACAGGGCTAGGTGGGGGGGCTGGAGGGGAGGGGGGGAGGGATGGCGGGATGGGGGCGAGGAGGATGGGGAGGGATAACACTGGGAGAAATGCCTGACATAGATGACGGGGGTGGGGATGGAGACAGCAAACCACCATGGCATGTATGTACCTTTGCAAAAATCCTGCAGGATGCAAGATGTGCACATGTACCCCAGAGCCCAAATACAATAAATAAATTAATTAATTCTAGTTATTTTATGTTCTTTGTAGCTACTGCAAATGAGATTGCTTTCTTCTTTTTCAGATTGTTCACTGTTGGCTTACATAAATGGTACTGATTTTTGCATGTTGGTTTTGTATGCTGCAACTTTGCTGATTCCTTTTTTTGTTCTAATGGGATTTTCTTTGTAGAATCTTTTGATTTTTCTAAATATATGCTGATGTCATCTGCATATAAAGATAAATTTGACTTCTTCCTTTCCAATATATATGGCCTTTATTTCTTTCTCTGGCTTCACTACTTTGGCCAGGACTTCTAGTATTATATTGAATAAAAATGGGCATCTGTGTCTTCTTGTCTTGTTCTATATTCTTAGCAAAAAGGCTTTCAATTTTTCCCCCATTCAATATGCTGTTGACTGTGGGTTTGTCATATATGGCCTTTATTATTTTGAGTTATGGTCCTTCTATATTTAAGTATAGGATTTTTATCATAAGGTGATGCTAAATTTTATCAAACATTTTTTCATCATCTGTTGGAAAGATCATATAGTTTTTGTTCTTAAGAGGATACATTACATTTATTAATTTCCATATGTTGAACTATCATCATATCCTAGGATGCATCCCACTTGATCATAGTGAATGATCTTTTTAATGTGTTGCTGAATTCAGTTTGCTAGTATTTTGTTGAGGACACTGGCCTGCAGTCTATTTTCTGTTTTGTGTTTGTCTGGTTTTGGTATTGGGTGATGCTAGCTTTGCAGAATAAGTTTGAAAGTTTTTCTTCCTCTTTTTTTTTTTTTTTTTTTTTAGATAATTTTAAATTTGGTTTTTTTTTTTTTTTATTTGTTTTTCTGTTCAATTCCTGCTTTAGGAGTTTGAGTTGAATTGGTATCAGTTCTTTAAATGTTTGATAGAATGTGGCAGTGAAGTGATCACATCCTGGGCTTTTCTTTAAAGAGAGACTTTTATTACAGTTTCAATCTTGTTGCTCCTGATTGGTTTGCTAAGGTTTTCTATTTCTTCAGGGCTTAATCTTGTCAGGTTGTAAGTGTCCAGAAATTTATCTGTTTCTTCTAGTTTTCCCAATTTGTTGGCCTATACTTACAATAGTTTCTAATGATTCCTTTTAGTAATGTGGTCTCAGCTGTTATGTCTCCTCTCTTGTTTCCTATTTTATTCATTTGGGCCGTCTCACTGTTTTGGTAGTCTACTTAAAGGTTTCTCAATATTGTTTATCTTTCAGAAAACCAACTTTTCATTTTTAAGGCTGGGTTTAGTTTCTTCTTGCTTTTCTAGTTCCTTGAGGTGCATTAGTTCATTTGAAGTCTTTATATTTTTTGATGTAGGTATTTATTGCTATAAACTTCCCTCTCAGTACTGCTGTTGCTGTATCCCATAGATTTTAGTATGTCATATTTCCACTTTGATTTGTTTCAAGAATGTTTTAAATTTCTTAATTTATTCATTGACCCTTTGGTCATTTAGGAGAATGTTGTCTAATTTCCATGTGTTTGTCTCATTTCAGAGAGGTTCTTCTTGTTATTGATTTGTTATTTTATATCATTGTGGTCAAAAAATATGTGTAATATATTGCTCTTTTAAATTTGCTGAGACTTTTTTCCTGGCCTAACATATGGTGTATTCTGAATGATCTTCCATGTGCTAATGAAAAGAATGTGTATTCTACAGCAGCTGGGTGAAACATTCTGTAAATGTCAGTTAGGTCTATTTGGTCTAATGTAGCAGTTTAACTCTGCTCTTTCTTTGTTGATTTTTCTATCTGGATAATTAGTCTATTATTGAGAGTGGAGTGTTGAAGTTCATGACTGTTACTTTATTGCAGACTCTCTCTCTCTTCAGATTTACCAATGTTGCCTTATAAATACTTGTGTGCTCTTGTGTTGGGTGCATACATTTATTTTATTTATTTTTTTGAGACAGAGTCTCACTCTGTCACCAGGCTGGAGTGCAGTGGCATGATCTCAGCTCACTGCAACCTCTGCCTCCCAGGGTCAAGCCATTCTTTTGTCGCAGCCTCCCGAGTAGCTGGGACTACAGGTGCGCGCCACCACACCCGGCTAATTTTTGTATTTTTAGTAGAGAAGGGGTTTTGCTATGTTGACCAGGATGGTCTTGATCTCTTGACTTCTTGATCCACCCACCTCAGTCTCCCAAAGTGCTGGGATTATAGGCGTGAGCCATCGCACCTGGCTGGGTGCATAGATATTTTTAATTGTTTTATCTTCCAACTGAATTTACCCCTTATATTATTATATAGTGACCTTTATCTCTATTAGTCAAAATCTAAAATCTTTAATAATTTGTTTAATCTAAGTATAAATATTCCCCCCATTTTTTTGGTTTTTATTTGCATAGAATATCTTTTTCTATACCTGTACTTTCAGTCTATATGTATCCTTATAGGTGAGGTGGGTTTCTTTATAGGAAGCATATAGTTGGGTTTCATTCCTTTGTGTATTCATCCAGTCTATGACTTTAAATTGGAGAACTGCATCCATTTATACTCAGTGCTGTTGCTGATGGGTAAGGACTTACTAGTGTCATTTTGTTGCTTGTTTTCTGGTTGCTTTGTAATTCCTTCCTTTTTTACTGTCTTCCTTTGTGGTTAAGTGACTTCCTCTGGTAACATGTTTTAATTCATTGCTTTTTCTATTTTTAGAGTATCTATTATAGGTTTTAACATTTAGGTTACCATAAGGCTTACAAAAACATCTTGTAGACATAACAAGTCATTTTACAGAGATGACAACTTATCAAAGATCACTTAAAAAAAAGAAACAAGGGAAATTTAAAAATCTTTAACTCCATTCTCTCCACATTTTTACTTTTTTTTCTCAATTTACACATTTTTGTGTTGACTATCTCAACAGGTTTCTGCAGCTATTATTCTTTTTGATAGATTTGTCCTTTAGGCTTCACACTGAAGTTATGAGTGTATCATACATCATAATTGCAGTATTTTTCTTTTTTTTTTGAGACAGTCTCAGTCTCGCCCAGGCTGGAGTGCAGTGGCGCAATTTCGGCTCATTGCAACCTCCGCCCCCTGGGGTTCAAGTGATTCTCCTGCCTCAGCCTCCCCAGGTGCTGGGACTACAGACACATGTCACCACACCCAGCTAATTTTTTATATTTTTAGTAGAGATGGGGTTTCACCATGTTAGCCAGGATGGTCTTGATCCTGACCTAGTAATCCGCCCGCCTTGGCCTCCCAAAGTGCTGGGATTACAGGCATGAATCACCACACCCAGCCCATAATTTCAGCATTAAAGTATTCTTGGGTTGTAGCTGAACTTAAATTTTACCCGTGGGTTTAATACCTTCATTTTTTTGTAAGCACAGTAGTCTTTTTCTTTCAGAATGAAAAACTCTCCTTAGCATTTCTTGTAAGACAAGTCTGATGGTGGTGAATTCTTTCAACTTTTGTCTGTCTGGCAAAGATTATCTCTCTTTGTATGTGAAGGATACCTTTGTTGAAACAGTACTCTTGGATGGCAGTGGGGGTGGGGGGTGTTCCTCCTACCCCTGCAGCACTTTGAAAATGTATGGTTCCTGTTGAGAAGTCTGTTGCCAGACCAACAGGAGTTCCTTTATATGTTACTTGCTTCTTTTCTCTTTCTGTTTTTAAAATCCTTTCTTTGTCCTTGACCTTTGACAGTTTGCTCCTTGGCAGAGTCTTATTGGGGATGAATCTGTTTGATGTTTCTCTGACCTTTCTGTACCTAAATATTTACCTTTCTCAAGTTTTGAAAAGTTTTCTACTATTTCTTTGAATAATCTTTCTACTCCTTGTTCTTCTTCAACTCCCTCTCAAACACCAATAATTCTTATATTTCATATTTGGAGCTAACATTCTATAACTCGTAGGTGATCTGTCATTCCTTTTTGTTCTTGTTTCTCCTCTGATTATATCGTTTCAAATAGCCTGTCTTTGAGCTCACTGATCCTTTCCTCTGCTTGAGCTATTGAGCTGTTGAGTCTCTCTCTAATAAATTTTTCAGCTCAGCAAATGTATTTCTCAGTTCCAAATTTCTGCTTGATTTTTAAAAATTATTTCAATCTCTTTGTTAAATTTCTCTGGCAAATTTATGAATCACTTGTCTGTGTTATCTTGGAGATGACTGAGTTTCCTTAAAATTGCTATTTTGAATTCTTGTTCAGAGAGCCCATATATTGCTGTTTCATTAGTCACTGGTTCCTTTCTTTGTCCATTTGGGGAGGTCATGGGTCTCTGTTTGCTATTGTTTCTTGTGGATGCACCTCTTTGTATTTGTTCCAGTCTTCTCTGGCTTGTTTTTTGTTGGGTATGTTTGTTTGCTTAGAGATTCTTCGTAATTTACCTGTTACATTTCTCTTTTTTCTTTTTTTTTTTTTTCTGCTAGGTTGTGGCCTCCTTTTCAGTATTAGATGGCACCTTAAGCCCAGGTTTTCCTTGGCTCTAGCAAACAATTAGTGTGCTACTAGTCCCAAATGAGGGAGGTCTCAAAGGGGATACTAGCAGTGTGGGGAGGCTGGCTCAGGGTTTGTACCCAGGAAATCTGTGGAATGTACCGCCTATAGCATGGTACTGAACAGCCACTCTGATTTGGCATTCCTTTGGCCATGTTACAAAGCAGAGTTTCCAGGGCTGCAAATGGTAGCCCTGCCTCTGCCTTTTGTCTCTGGCTATCCTCAAGGATATGTCTTCCTTCAGGCACTTGTGCTGCTTCCTGTGGGTTTAGGCAGGGCAGGTCTCCTGTGAGGGAACACAAGAGAATGGGGAAGATGGCTACCCACCTCAATCTCACTTTTTCCACGGTTAGAAACCATGAGTTACAGAACATTTTCCATGTGCTTGTTGCTGGACTGACTGGGGAAAAGGGCATCACAGATATGGAAGTTATATTCTAACATCTGCTGGGCGTGTCTTCACTTCTCTGTGACCCCAGGAACTGACTCATCCTCATATTGAGTTCTGGGATACTGCTGATGTGAATCTTGGTGCTGTACTTTGTTTTTGGTTTTCTGTGGGGGACACTGAAGCCAGCTTGCTTCTACAGAACCATTTTGAAACTTAAGTCTCCAATAATGGCTTTTCACTATCTTCAACCCTTGAGAGTAAGCACATACTTTGAAATATTTGGCACAATTTTTCTTGCTGTGAAAATACCAGTATTTTGAGTGTAAATCCCCTGTAATAAAGCACAGTGAACAATCCTAACTGCCACCGTTTTTTTCAAATGAAGCGTTGCTTAGTCAAACACTGCAGAACAAACCTAACCTAACAACAAATGTTATAATGTACAGTGCATTTTATTTTCTAGTGCTCATCACCCAAAAAAAGAACTACAGTCATTCCTCAGAATGCATGAAGGATTGGTTCCAGGTCCTCCCTCAGATAGTAAAATCTACAGATTCTCAAGTCCCTGATATAAAATGACATAATACTTGTATATAAGCAAGCACATACTTCCATGTACTTGAAATCATCTCTAGGTCCCTTATAATACAGAATACAATGTAAATGCTTTATAAATAGTTGTTATACTGAATTGTTTATGGATTAATGACAAGAAAAATGGCTGTACATGTTCAGTACAGATGCTTTTTTCATTGTATTTTCCATCTCTGTTTGGTTGAATCCATGAATGTGGAACCCATGGTCATAGAAAGACGACTGTACATTAAAGCCATGGAAATTTTTGGTTTCTAGGTGTCAAAATGATCATTTCAAATCCGAGTACTTCTCTAAGAAAGGTCATTCCACTGCAAATTCTAACCCTTTCCTCTTGATCCTTTGTCAAATATTTCATTTTAAATAGATATTTGAAAGAGTAAAGCTGGAAGCCGCAGCAACTTTCTTTCCTTTGCAGTTAGGTTCACCGTTTAGAACCTAACTCTGCTGCTTCTCTCCTTATAGAGTAGAAAATGTTATTATTCCCCACATTAAAAGAATCCGATTTATCCTCTGCTCTTATATTTGAGACAGGGCTTTTAGAGATACTCATAAGAGATTTGATTAGCAGCACTGATTTGATTCCACATCACACACTTGCTTCTCAAGGGGAACAAGCCAGAAACAAGAGCAGGATCATAGTGCTCCAGGGCCCCTGCACATGGCCTTGTGCAATGTTCAGGCAGCACATCTCTGTGCAGGACACCCCTAGAGTTTCATGGTTTATATACAGTCCAGCCCCACTCTGCTTCCTATATGCTCCTTCTAAGTCTGACTAAGTTTTGCAAATATCTAAGACCAAAAAGATACTAGCAATCCATAGACATCCTTGATCTTTTAACTTTGCAATGAAATTCAATATAATTTATGACATGTTCCTTTAAAAGCAATACAAGATGCTTCTTAGATCTTTTTCCCTCTTTTGCAGTGAAGGTGGCAATATGTTTCAGTGTACAAGTCCAGGATCAGCAGGAACAGAAACTGATCAAATGGTACTGTTCCTCTATAGAAACTTGTACATTTACAAATAAGTAGCAAGTGTTGAGATTTAACAATTTACAGAAGTATAGTGCTCAGATTTCAAGCAAAACATAATAATTTTCATAAACCTGACTAATAATGATTGATTTTGGAATCCAAATACTTGTTTAGAAACAATGCTTTCTACATACATATTTAATCAAATCTCAAAACAATATTTTATATAATAACCTAGGAAGCTTTGCGCATTACGATTTCTTAAGGTTTTAGTGCTAAAATTTCCATCTTAAGCAGAAATATGTGATACATATGGGCTAAGCAATGCTAATGATTAGAAACTACTCATGAACAAGGGCTATTATTAAACACAGAAATGACAAATATAAATGAAAAGAACATGACAGGTCTAAGAAGAAAGTTTTTTTAATGAAATGTGATTAAGAAAGACAAGGCAAAAGTAATTAATGTGCATAGAATACTAAAATTCAAAAGAGACACACCTTTTTCAAATTGCTTTTCAAACCCCAAAAATCATTTTCTTATAATATTTCTGTAGGTATATATTTTTCATGACTACTAGAAAAAAGGAAATGATGTAGTATAAAAACTAAGAAACTATCTATTATTTTAAGTAAATTGGTAGGTTACTTTTGGCCCTAAAACTCAATTCATGATTCAAATACCCATCAATGATCAGCTGCCCTTACAAGTCACCTTCAATTCCAGAACGCCAAAATATAAGACAAGACACTTAAATCTTGTAGAATCTGAAGTGTTGCCAGTGACCCAGAGTATATGCTCTATTATTTTTGACACATTACATGATTTTTTAGCTCCACAGTATACTATTTCATAAGAGGCTAAAATGCATTTAGTCAATACCCTGTTACTGAACACATAAAGTTTTTTCCCAACTTTTAACAATTACAATCAATGAAAATAATAATACTTCTGTATCTAAATATTAATCCATATGTCTAATTATTTCCTGATAACAAATTCCTAGAAGTGAATAATTTTCTGGACTAAAGAGTATGAACATTTTTGAAGTTCCTGATAAATAATGCCAAATGATGAGGGCATTTTTGATAACTTCCCTGCAAATAAGCTATTCTCAACTATTCACAACACTGACTGCAACCTGCTAAAAGGGAAGGAGATTATTATATTAACAGATCTTGCCTCTGATCCTTAAGAAGTATTGTGAGATGCTCTTGTGATTTTCTCCCTCCTGAAGAGATTTTTATGTTATTCTTGGCAACTGAAAAATAAGCAAAGCCTCATCATTATTTTCTTTGAACTACTTTTTGAAAGTTTCCTTTGACCATTGTCAGTTCAGCAACATTTTGAGGTAGAATCATCACTATAATTAGATACAACCAGAGTTTGAGAAATCAACACTACCAAACTCCCAATGAAAAGAAGAATACAGAATAAATAAAATATGTAACACGTTCAACATGGAAGATCACATTCACAGAGAGAAAAGAGCATTACTGTATCAGCACCCATTTCTTTGTCCTTGGATAGTACAGTCAGCATGGCACAGGCATCATGTGGATTCTGGAGGTCCTTAATATAGCTTTAATTTGTAGCCCAGTCAAATTGCAAATATTTTATGAGCATTTATAATGTGCAATATAAATGTTTTTAAGAAAACTAAAATCTGTAAACAAATGAACTTACACATTAAGGGAAAGGACCAGAAAAATATATTCAAAATGCACTGAAAGATGAAAGAAGATATTCAAACAACATTCCAAAACAACAGCATAAAAGTCACTATGCAAAGGCACTACACTGTGCAAATTACAATGCATTTTTGTAGGCAAACCCCATTTTATTGTATACTTTAGAATATCAAATTTTCACTCATATTGCAGTTCTTTATCAAATAACCCAAACATTATGACATTGAGAATGACAGAATTTACAAAACAACTTTTCCTTTTTGTAAATTACAACGAAGAAAACTAAAAATTTTAAGGATCTCAATTTCCTAGAGAAACACTGCCAGGAAGGTTTTAAGAATAGTCAAGCTACAGCATAACTTACTGCTACTAGAAAATGATATGCTGTAGTAAAAACAACACATTTTCAGTTATAAATGTTTCTAGAAGTTTATGTGTTTGTAAAGACCATAAATTCTGAAATAACTTCTTAACAAACAATTTTCAATGAAAGCAAAGCTTGATTCGAATTCTGCTGATAAATTACCACTGAAAGGGTAAATCCTGGAGATACTTGGACTCCAACAGCAGCAGCCTAGACTAGGATTTTCAACCTTGCCTTTGGGAGCTGGGAATATTCACTATAGAGGTGGGATGTCACTCAGGCATTCTTGCTTTTATGGGATTCACATCTCTCCATCAGTGCTTTCTACACATTCAGAGCCACAGAAGACCACAAGGCAATGAGGACAGAAGAAACACACGCAGAAAGGAGTGACAGGAGTTGTATGTTTCCTTTTTAGAACCAGAAGAAAGTGAAGTTCTTGCCCAGGAAACTAAGTTCCTTTCCAGTCATGCTTTCAATTCCACATATTCTATTTATAGCTATAACTAAAGAATTATGATAATTTTAAAAATTACTATGAGAGATGGAAATTGTACTGTCTCATGAAATTTTATAAAACATCACAGTCTCATGTGAATGTTGCCTTAGTCACTATATTTATACGACAAGGCCAAAAACTGTTTCTTATGATTTGGGATTTTTCAGTAAGGAAATCTAGGAGACAGTTTTTCCCTCAGTGCTTCAGCTGAACAATCTTATTTTTCAATCCAAGTATAATCACCCAATAGGTAATCATGTTACATCAAGGCTCCAAACACATTTTTTCCATTTATCCAGGATAACCTGAGATCATCCCACAAAAAACAGTAAGAAGACGGCAGAAAAATGGGTGAGAAACAGAAACAATTGGCAACAGGACCAGTTGTAAGGGAAGAAGATGGAAAATGAGGCAAAGGCAGCATAGAGAACCACCATGACAATGGAAGAAAATAAAAGAAAAAGGAAAACATTAAAAGTCAAAAAGTGGAAAGAAACAAAAAAATAACAAACTAGAAGATACTCAAAAAGGTCTTTTCACTTTGGGAACATGTGGATTGTTCAACTTTCAGAAGTCCTTTCCCTACTCACAAAGGCGCTCTGAATTAATTGACAGTTTATTTCCTTCTAAAACAGACAGAGAACGCACAGAGATTAAAGAAGTAACATTGACAAGGTTTTTTGGGGTTAGTTTTTAATCACTTTCCACACTCGGAAAACAAAGTCATATCATTCTAAAGCTGGTTAGTTGATGATTAAGTATCTTTTAGAGAGGATCACCTCAAGGGATGCCTACAGGACTTCTTGATGCCTGACACTCACAGATGACCTGGGCAAAAAAAAAGAATGAGGCCAAACAGAAGATCTGCACAGGGTATGAAACTGGGCATGACTGGCAAAGTGAAAGAAGCAGCCTGACATTTTATTTTAAAATAGGATGATGCTCTGGAAAAGCCTCACATAGAAAAGCAAAGAAGATTGGCAACAAAAGCCAAAATAGACAAATGGGACCTAATCAAACTCCACAGCTTCTGCACAGCAAAAGAAATAGTCATTAGAGTGAATCGGCAACCAACAGAATGGGAAAAAATTTTTGCAGTCTACCTATCTTACAAAGGGCTGATATCCAGAATTTACAAAGAACTAAAACAAATTTACAAGAAAAAAAGCCCATTCAAAAGTGGGCGAAGGATATAAACAGACACTTTACAAAAGAAGACATACGTGAGGCCAAAAAACATATGAAAAAATGCTCATCATCACTGGTCATTAGAGAAATGCAAATCAAAACTATATTGAGATACCATCTCGTGCCAGTTAGAATGGCAATCATTAAAAAATCTGGAGACAACAGATGCTGGAGAGGATGTAGAGAAATAGGAACACTTTTACACTGTTGGTGGGAGTATAAATTAATTCAACCATTGTGGAAGACAGTGTGGCGATCCCTCAAGGACCTAGAAATAGAAATTCCATTTGATCCAGCAATCCCATTACTGGGTATATATCCAAAGGATTATAAATTGTTCTACTATAAGGACACATGCACACAAATGCTCATTGCAGCACTATTTACAATAGCAAAGACCTGGAACCAACCCAAATGCCCATTGATGATAGACTGGACAGGGAAAATGTGGCACATAAATACCATGGAATATTATGCAGCCATCAAAAACAATGAGTTCATGTCCTTTGTAGGGACATGGATGAAGCTGGAAACCATCATTCTCAGCACCCTGACACAAGAACAGAAAATCAAACACAGCATGTTCTCACTCACAGGCAGGTGTTGAACAATGAGAACACATGGACACAAGGAGGGGAGCATCACACACTGGGGTCTGTTGGGGGGAAACAGGGGAGGGACAGTGGGGGGTGGGGAGTTGGGGAGAGAGAGCATGGGGAGAAATGCCAGATATAGGTGAAGGGGAGGAAGGCAGTAAATCACGCTGCCATGTGTGTACCTATGCAACAATCTTGCATGTTCTTCACATGTACCCCAAAACCTAAAAAGCAATTAAAAAAAAAAAAAAGAAAAGCAGACGAGAGAAAAATCTGGCTAGGCATCAACAAAAAGTAAGAGAACTGGGAGTAATGCTTAACAAAACCGGCTGAAATTATATTTTTAAATCAATTATTTCCTTACCTTATACCAAAAAAAAATTCTAGGTTATTAAAAATGTTTTAAAAGTTATAAGATTTAAAATATCTTATGGAAAGAAAACACAATGGACCATTTCAATAACTGGAATTCATAAAAAAGCAGAACTACTATATATCAACATCATATATTAAAAACAGTTAATACTTTCAATATCTAAATAATTCTTACAAATCAAATAACTGCAAACAAAATTGAAAAAGGACAAATCAAAGGAGAACACTACATCCTGCCACTCAGGGATCCTCTGAGAAATGCCTTTTGACTTCTAGTAGGAATTCCTATGTAACAAGGATCATTGACAAATTAAATAATATGGCCTGAGACTTTGGTTTTAAGGTGTTTCAAGCTGCAACAGGCAGCCATAAGCTTACATCATTTTCCACAAGTGGACAAATTAAGCATGCCACGTCTCACAATAAAGTCTAGTTTGGGAAAAATAATGGCATCTATAATGGCAAACACTAAACAAAATCACATTTTCTTAGAAAATTTATGTTTAAAAAAGAAATGTTAAAATAATATCATTAACAAAACTTTAAAGGGAGAGAAATCTTTACAAGTTTTGGCTTATAGGAAACTTCCTGAAACTTAGCAGCTGAATACATTAAATTACAATGCTGTCAGATGCTGCTGGCAGAGATGACACTCTTGTGCACAGAAAGATTCATGCACAAAGAGAATCCCAATGTAGAGATGCCACAGAAATATGTAATAAAAAATCCTATAACAGACTTGAGGAGAAAAATATTAGGAAGAGCATCCATGTCACAAATGTGCCCCTTTTTATTACCTAAAAAAACTCTGAAAAATGCAGTTTTATTATCATTTTTAAGCTGATTTCCAAAGAATAGGAATAGTGGATGTTAACTATGCACCTACTCAATACTAGGGGGAAACAGTTGTGGTTCAAGTCCTATACACAGAACTTTTTAATATACTCAATGGCATTCAAATCTATGTGGAGAATAATATACACAGTGCTCAGAAGCCCCAGTAATGACTGGTCTAGAACTGTTAAATCACATTCATTTCTAATAATATGATTACAAAATGTTAACACCTACTAGAAATCTACATCTAAGGTTTATTTCCCATTCAATTAATCATCAAATAAGAACCTATTATGGGTCCAGTACTAGAAATAGGATAAAAATAGGTCTATGCCATCTTTTTTTCCTTAAGGATTTGGCATGAGGGTTGAAAAAGGAAGGGATATAAGAATATAGGAATTAAAAACTTTTAATAAAATTAGAAAATGCCACTAAATAATAAACTATGAAATGTATATTACAAATATTTAAGTATAAAAAAAGAAAAATCTATAAGGAAGTCTGGAAAGGCATGGGGACTTCATGGAAAAGGAGAGACAAGCTACACTCAAGAAAGGGTGGAATTTGGACATCTGAAAGAACAGACATGGCATTCTAGAGAGGAGACAGCATAAGCAAAGCAAATTTACTCCTCTGTATTGCCTCTTAGCAGCAAAGGGATCCAAATCAAAAATAATCCAAATTGGCATATTATTTATTATATGTCACTAATTCCTGAATTGCTATGGTTAACCATAATTTTTAAATGTTTTATTGATACATAGTATTTTTACATTTTTATGTATGTGATATTTTGTTACCACCATAGAATGGATAATGATCAAAACATGGTATTTAGGATAACCATCACCTCAAACATTTATAATTTCTATTACATGCTGGAACATTTCGAGTCCTCTCTTCTAGCTATTTTGAAAAATATAATACATTATTAACTATATTCACTCTACTTTGCTATTGAGAAGAAGTATTGTGAGATGTCCTTGTGATTTTCTCCCTCCTAAAGAGATTTTTATGTTATTCTTGGCAACTGAAAAATACGCAAAGCTTTGTCGTTTCTTTCTTTGAACTAGTTTTTGAAGATTTTCTTTGACCATTGTCAGTTCAGCAATATTTTGAGGTGGAATCATCATTATATTTAGATACAACCTAAGAGTCTGAGAAATCAACACTACCAAACTCCCAATGAAAAGAAGAATACAGAATGAATAAAACATGTAACACATTCAACCAGGAAGATCACATTCCCAGTGAGAAAAGAACATTACTGTATCAGCACCCATTTCTTTGTCCTTGAATAGTACAGTCAGCATGGCACAGGCATCATGTGGATTCTGGAGATCTTTAATATAGCTCTAATTTGTAGCCCAGTCAAATTGCAAATATTTTATGAGCATTTATAATGTGCAATACCCTGTTATAAATGAGAATGAGACCTTTTCTCTGTAGCATGGACAGCCATCAAAAGATCACAAGGAGCAGAGGAGAGGTAGAATCAGAGCTAAACTTTGAAATTACTCAGATGGAAAGGAGATAGACAAGGGGAATCAGGGAAACCAAACCAGCTAAGTGATGACCACACTGCAAGAGAAGAGGGATTGTCCACAGGCAGGGGGTGAGGAGGCAAGGCGTAGAGCCCCTCCACGTGGCTGGCAGAACACGAGAAGGTGCTGACAACCAGACAGGACCACATCAATCAAAGCTGACATAAACCTATAGTTGTGCCAAGTCCAAAAACTAAAGAGAGAAGAGGAAAAAAAAAGGCAAGAAACTCATAGTAGGCAAGTGGTTTTCAGAGAGGAAAAAATACAATTTACTGCTCTGAGTTTGCTCTCAGGACTCAACTTCACAATTTGATCTGGCAACCAGAGACTTAGGAGACTAATTCCCCAAAGGCCATCTCCGCAAGCTGCAGACACCATTCACAAAGAGGAAATTAATTTGAAACAAACACCAGGGAGCACACTTGTCATTAATCGGAACATGGGGACTCCTAACCAGGCCAGCTGCTCTGATGATTCCCACCTCGGCCAAGTTTCCAGAGTGAGGAGAGCAGGGCAGGTTCATCTGGACCACATGGTAGAAGTAACCTTCCCCTAGAGCTGATCTGAATGCAGTGATAATTCAGCAGATGATGGACACACCCACAAGCAAGACTCCCACAGGAAGGACTATCGGCCTCCTGTTTAATCTAGCAGTCTCCACGGGTCCAATA
Organism: Cebus imitator; assembly: GCF_001604975.1. Classification (NCBI taxonomy): domain Eukaryota; kingdom Metazoa; phylum Chordata; class Mammalia; order Primates; family Cebidae; genus Cebus; species Cebus imitator. The sequence goes on from NW_016107608.1 coordinate 2,550,892, forward strand.
CCAATCAATCAGGACCTATCTGAAGTGCTACTGCATTTCCTCAGATATATTCTCTATACATTTAGTGGAAATGTACCCAGTGCAGTTTTGTTGTTGTTTTTTTTTTATAACCACAAAATGCTGATCATGCTTTCAGTAATGACTACCTAGGAATCACACACACCCAAGTTCCGGAAAAAGGGAAGGAGAGGAAAGGAAACAGGAAAGGAAGGGACAGGAGGGCGGAATACAGACTGGAAAAACAAACTATAATATATTGGTATTATTTAGAACAGTTAAACTAAAGCTACATATGCCCCCAGGGATTAATCTCCAGAAGAGATTACTCTGAAAAGCATTTTTTAAAAACCAAGCTGAATTTTGTCATTTATGTAAATAATACTAATACATGAATGTAAAACACACAAATGGTATAACTAATGTTTAAGACTCTCTCTCTCCCTCTCTCTCTCTCTCTCTCTCTCTATATATATATATATATATATATATATTATATATATGTAATATATAGAGAGCTCTCTCTATATATATATATATTATATATATGTAATATATAGAGAGATAGTAAGTATTCTTTTACTATATATATATATATATGTATAAAGTAAAAAATATAAAGTAATATCATATAGTTGAGAGCTGACAGCATCCTCATGATGCCCGGTCTCTAGATAGTTAGTTATTTAGTCTCCCCACTGGGTCCAGCCCTCCTCACTCAGCATGCTACCATCATTTAGAAAAATATTAAAAACATGACATTATAGGCCTCCCTCAGTTGCCTGACTTTCCTGAGAATCTTGATTCTCGTACTCAAAATATATAGAGAGAGTTTTGTTCAATTCAGTTTTATAACACAAGAATTGCTGAAAAGAAAAAACTATTACTTTGTTGTCTTAAATATTAGTGATCCTTGTTTTTAACTCAAGTTTGGAAAAAGACATACATAAGCTACGAACTTTTCTGAACCTTTCATACAGGGCCCCAGATGAAATAGCAAAATAGATTGCCTCAAGGAAACCAAGTATTTTGTCTTTAACAACATTCTATCTTTTCCCCTTCGAGCTACATCAATATCAACCTCTTAGAAGCAGAAATTATTTCTTCCCTTGCTATCATGCAGATTAAATACATATATTCAACTCTGGGGAGTGAGAGAAGAAACAATCATGGGCCAAAACCTCGTATAACAACAAACGAAACTTCCGTTACATATGTAATATATTAATTCTTCCTTTTAAAAAACAGAAGATGATATGAGAGACAGGCACAGTGGCTTGAGGCTATAATCCCAGCTACTTGGGAGGCTGAAGGTGGGAGAATTGCTGAAGGCCAGGAGTTCAAGACCAATCTGCACAACATAACAAGACTCTGTCTCAAAAATTTTTTTCAAAAATGATACGAAACAAATATGACAAAGTGTTACTATATCTTAAACCTTGGTGATGAGAATTAGAATGCCTCAAATTGCACTTTTTGAAAAAAGTGAAAATATATCACTTCTTAAACTTTTAAATGGAAAAATTCGATTGGGAAAATTTATGTAGCTTTTCATAATGCCTTTTAAAAATATATCCTGCCAAGTACTTCCTTTAAACTGTTTTATCAATAAGGAAGTATGATGATTGTGGAATTAAAATCTATAATAATAGTTGTTATAAATAACAACTGCTTTTTTCTTTTCGCAAGTCTGGGGTTGTCATACAAACCACTGCTCAACACCACTGAAATAAAAATAAAAACTACAATGAAATATCATCTCTACCCAGTTAAAATGGCTGTTATCCAAAGACAGGCAGTAACAAATGCTGATGAAGGTATGGAGAAAAGCAAACCATCATACATTGTTGGTGGGAATGTAAATTAGTAAAGCCAGTATGGAGAACAGTAAGAGGATTTCTCAAAAAACTAAAAATAAAACTACCATGTGATCCAACAGTCCCACTGCTAGGTATAAACCCCAAAGAAAGGAAGTCAGTATATCAAAGAGGTGTCTACAACTCACCTGTTTATTGCAGTATCGTTCACAGTATCTAAGATTTGGAAGCAACTTAAATGTCCATCAGCAGATGAATGAATAAAGAAAACGTGGTAAATGTACACAATAGAGTACTATTCAACCATAAAAAATGAAGTCCTGTCATTCGCAACAACATGGATGGAACTGGAAGACACTATCGTAAGTGAAATGAGCCAGGCACAGAAAGAAAAACTTCACATGCTCTCACTCATCTGTGGGAGCTGAAAATTAAAACAACTGAACTCAAAGAGATAGAGAGCAGAAGAATGAAGGGGAGTGGGAGCAGTAGGGCCGGGGATGGGTAATAGGTACAAAAATATAGTTAGACAGAATAAGATCTAGTATTTGATAACACAACAGGGTGATTACAGTTAAAGAAAATTCATTGTACATTTTTAAATAACTAAAAGAGTTTAATTGAAATATCTGTAACACAAAGAAATGATAAATATTTGAGATGGGATGCCCCATTTACCCTGATGAGATTATTAAGCCTTATAGGTATCAAAATATCTTATGTACCCCATAAATATATATACCTACTATGTACTCACAAAAATTAAAAATTAGGAAAAACTGACCTTCATTTCTCTGATCATCCATTTTTCAAATCTTTCCAGTTCATATATTTAGAAGAAAAAAATAGTAGCTTACCCCCTTTTTAATGTATAATAAGGGACACGTTTTCTTTAATATCTATATAACCAAGAGAAAATAATGCAAACTGTCTAATGACCTAGGTGACTACAGGTATAAAAAGGCAGTTGACAGCATAAACCCTTGTCTTGTGTAAGTCACGCATTGAGAGGCACCTCTGACTCATGAAGCTGTCTCTGGATAAATACAATATAAAAAAGCAATTAGATTTACTCACTTTAGATTTACTATAGAAGAAGATATTATAGAAACATTACTAATTTTGTCATTCAAGTTTCCTTAAATAATCATTGTTGTTATTAGATCCTTAGAAGACAAAATTCTGAAGACAAATTACTTTCAGGCACCTAAGGAAAAATATAAATGTTATAGTATATGCATTCATTCACTGATGTGGCAAATAAGCATTGATTATCAGGAAGTATGATAGACATTAAAATACAATAAAAACTAAGAATGTCCTTCCTCATGAAGCCAAAAACGGGAAAGACAGTAAACAAAGACATAAAACAATTATAGACAATAGTTCTGTGAAGAAATTCTTCTTAGTGCTGAGCCTGTGAAGGAGGAAAAACCCAACTAAGATAGAAGAAGCCTCTCTAAACAGATGTCATTGACACTGTAACATAAAGCTTCAAAGAGGAGGGGCCAGTCATGTGAAGATCATGGAAGAATTCAGGAAGAGGACCAGCAAAGTAAAAGACTCACAGGTGGGAGAGAGTGTGTGGTGTGTTCTAGGAGCTGGTAGGCAGCTGCCATGCCCACAGTAAAATGGATGAGTAGAAGAGAGAGGAGGCTGGAAGAATATGCAGGAGCCATATGTGCATGGAAAAGCCAAAGACAAGTTTCCAGCTGGGGAGTGCACAGCGTTAAGATGCACTGTTAGAGAATACTTGAGCTGCTCTATGGAAACAGACTGCAAACCGACAAGAGCAGAAAAGGAAGACCTGATTAGTCAGTCATGTAACTGAAATGCAGGTTTCCTCACGCTCCGCTTGCAGAGTCTAATTAACAAGGGTTAGGTCTAGTATAAAGAAAGTGATTTATTCCAAAGCTATCTTAGGGGAAGAAGTACAGGTGCCCTGCCTTTAAGGGTATTGCTTTGCTTTTGGAGCAGAACGTGGGCACTTAGAAATGGCATGCAGGGGTGAAAGTCCGGGACTGGGGTCCCTGTGCTAGCTCCAGTGCCTTATCTACTGAGTGGCTGAGCTGGTGACTGCTGGTGCTTTTGTGGGCAGGACTAGGGCAAAAACTCACCAGGTGGGAGAGACTAGCAGGCATATTTTTTGGCTCTCATCTCTTCAGGCAAAACTCCTGGTGGGTGGGAGTTCCATGCTGGGCAAACTTTGGTTTGTAAATTGTTAACTCTCAAGAAGAGATCCATCTTGGAGCGCATGGTTAGAAGAACTTGCCCTGTAGAGAATGTATGGAGAAGGGAAGGCAAAGGGCTATATCTGCATTTCTAAAGGGATAAGTAGGAAGTAAGGAACCAGAGGAACAAGAAAAAAGAGGGAAAAAAATAATTAAATGATCTCTTTTAAAAATGAGGGTACTTGGTTACTGTAACAGTCCAGGCAAAAGATGATGTTGGCATGAACTAAAACAGTAGCAAAAGAGGATGATCCCTTCTACAATAAATATGTCTTGAACAACTATTGCATACTAGGCACTTTTCTAGGTAATGTGGACATGGGAAGAGTGAAGTTAACAAGACCCTTCTTTATTCTGTTAATATTACATTCTCAAAGGAGGAGACAAAAGTAAGCAAATAAATAGAATAACCATAAAATTTTGGGTGAGAAGATACTAGGAAGACAATAAAACAAATTGATATAATAGGGAAGACTGTGGGAATGCGGATTCAGAGATGCTACTTAGGATGCAGAGTCAAGAAAAGTAATCTTTTACCCACTATCCAATTGATGAAAAAGTGCCTCAAAATCCAAAGGAGAAGGAAAAACATAGAAAAATGCAAGGTGACTCTTGGAGACAGAATCAGAAAAACTTGCTTACATCAGTGATGACAGATATGAAGGAATCAGAAATAGTGTCCAGGTTTATAGTTTTAGAAACTGCAGATAATGATTCTTCCATTTTCTAAAATGAAGGATGTGGAAGAAGCACATATAAGAATTTCAAAATTAAGTGTTCCATTTTTGACATACTAAATTTGAGTTCATATGAGATGTGCATTGACTGTGAGTCTGAAACTCAGAGAAGAGACCTACTGTGCAGATTAAAATCTTGGAGAATCTGTATAGAAATGATAAGTGAAGCAATGGGAATGGCTGAGGCTCCCCAAGTGAGCTGGGTAGCATTAACAACAACAACAAAGATCAGAATAGAGCCTGTGGAACTCCAAATTTTAGAGATCAAGCAGTGGAAGAAAAGTGAGCAAAGAGACAGAATGGCCAGCGAGGTAGTAGAAAAGTCAGGAGACTGTTAATGAACAAATGTCTGTATCTCCACAAAACTTCCATATTGAAGCCTTAAACCCCAGTATCATTGTATTTGGAGATGGGGCTTCTAAGAAAGTAATTCAGATTAAATGAGGCCATAAGGGTGAGGCCCTGATCTGACAGGACCTTACAAGAAGAGAATCCAGAGAGCTTGCTTACTCCCTGTTCATGCCCATCCATTGAGGAAAAGTCATGAGAAGACATAGCGGGGAGGTGGCTATCTACAAGCCAGGAAGAGAGCTCTCCAAGAAACCAACTTGCAAACACCTTGATCATGGACTTCTAGCCTCCAAAGCTGTGGGAAAATAAATCATTGTTGTTCAAGTCACTCTAACTATGGCAGTTTGTTAGGGCAATCCAAATAGATGAATCTAATGTTGTTGCAAAGCAGCAGAGAGAGGAGGTTTCAAGAAGCAGGGAGATGTGAACTGAGTAGAATACTGGTAAAAGGCTGATTATGATGAGGGTAGAGAAGTGTCCCAGGATATGGAATATAAATGTCATGAGTGATGTTGATAAAAGTAATTGTTTTATTTTTGAGACACAGTCTCGCTCTGTTGCCAGGCTGGAATTCAGTAACACGTTCTTGGTTCACTGCAACTTACAAGTCCCTGGTTCAAGCAATTCTCCTGCCTCAACCTCCTGAGTAGCTGGGACTATAAGCATGCACCACCATGCCCAGCTAATTTTTGTATTTTTAGTAGAGTTGGGGTTTCACCATGTTGGCCAGGATGGTCTCAATCTCCTGACTTCATAATCCACTCGCCTAGGCCTGCCAAAGTTTTGGGATTACAGGCGTGAGCCACTGTGCCTGGTTGATAAAAGTAATTTTAATGTAGTGATGGGAACAAGTGCCAGAATGGAATAAACTGAAAAGCAAACGAGATGGGATAAAGTGGAGATGCACATAGTGTCACCGTTTCAAGAAATTTTTCTGGGAAAGGGAAATGAGAATAAGGTGACAACTAAAGAGATGGCCCCATATGGAGGGTGAAATGGACAATGGCGTGTACATTTTCAGAACCAATGTACAAGATATTCTGCGAGGTACTGAAAAGGATCCACAGATAAATACTGCCAGCCTTCTCAGGAAGCAAGAAGAGCCCCCAAACAAATAACCTACAGGTGTTCCTTAATTAAAAATACTGTAACACATATACTATCTATATCTGTACTTACAACAAAAGTACATTTTATCTATGTAGCATTTTCAGTTAAATAAGACAGTCAAAATTTTAGCTTAAAAATATTTCAATAAATTAATTTTAAAAGGTAGCATGGCTCAACTATAAACCAATATACTATATTCCTTGTAATCACAGTAATAACTAAGTGGTTAGTCACAATGATTTATTAGGCCCCACACAGAATCTTATTAAGAATTTAAAATAACATAATAAAAAGCAATATTAACCCCAAAAAATAGAAGAACAGGGACACTATCTTAAGAGTAAAAGAACCCACAGATTCTGAAGAAGATAAGAAATCTAGGGTCCAGTTATTTGAAATGAGATGATCCCGTATGTCTCTAAACTAAAAGTCAGCAAACTACCACAGGTGGGCCAATTCTGTCTTACCATTTTTGTAAATAAAGCTTTATTGGAACAAAGCTATGCCCACTCATTTATGTGCTATCTATGGCTGCCTTTCTACCACAATAGTAAATGTGAGTAGCTGCAACAGATACTACATGGCCGAAAAGGCCTAAGGTATTTTCTGTCTTACCTTTTACAGAGAAAGTTTGCTGACCCTTGATCTAGATTATATGCAAACAGGCGGGGCTGCCACATACAGATAGGTGAGTCTAAAATGACTGTGTAGCAAGTAGCATCACACTTATGGGTCCTTACTGCGTATGCTTATACCTTTTCTACAGGTTTTAATTTGTTTAATAAAATTATGGGATGCAGAAACCAAAAACGAAAAAAAGGTAAAAACAAAATTGAGAATCTATATGATTACCCTTTACCAAATATTTGGATTAATGTCAAAGATAGTACCCTTGAGGGAGAAAAATTCTCTGAGCCTATTCCTCCTTAATAAATTGAATAGGAAGGAAATGTAGGGAGACTCATGGTGAAGAAAAATCTAGTAGTTTCTCATTCCCATGTGAAATAATGATTATAACCACTCTCCTGCAGAAATATTCGGTAGAACTGGTCTACCACCCTACCCGCAAACACTTCGACCTTTCCTACCTCAATGCTTCTGCCCAAATAAAATCCTCTTCTTTCCAGCAAAATAAAATAGCCTCTCACAGAATATCAGCCTATCCAAATCTCAGTCACCTTTCAAAGCTCAGCTTGAAAGTCACTTCCTAATTGAATTTCTTCCTGCTTATTCAGGCCAAAGCTGACCCTCCCTTTTGGACTTATCTGGACAAACCATGTTATTATGTCTGACACTGTCAAGACACTTACTAAATACTGCCTTACTATGTTGTAAATTTATCTACACAGTTACTACATTGTAAATCCCTACCCACAAAATTAGGTTATAGGCAAGGTGGAGGAAAGGAATCATTTCTTATAATCCTTTATCTCCTCCAGCAATGATAATAGATGAGAATGCAGAGAGAGGCATATGTCCTCTTAATGAAATGTGGAATCAACAATAACAATCTTGTTATTGTCTTAAGGTTAGGAGATGTAACTTAAGGAGCTAAATCTACTGATTTCTCCTACTTACCAAATACTGCCTTATAATATTGTAAATTTATCCACACATTTACTATATTGTAAATCCCTATCTGAAAGGAATCATTTGCTCCATTTTGCTACTTGCTACACAGATTTAAAACCTGTGAGATTGTAAATACTTGTATAAGTATTTTCCGCTAAGTTATAACTCACATTCGGGTTGAATATTTGTTTCTCTTTACCTCATTGCTTTACTAGCCTTAGAGAGTCATCAATCCTTCCAAGTTGAGTTTTGTATTTGTAAATAGCAATAATAAGAATATGAGCCCTCCTGCCTTATAGTTCACAGTAGAGCTTAATGCAATAAAGTAAGTGTCATTTTTGGGAAAAAAAATGAAAATTGTCACAAAAGGTAGAAAAAAGGTCATATTTTCATTATTGCTCTAGTGTACTGCAGTTCACTGGCAAACAGTTGGCAAACAGTTCACTGATGAACTTCCAATGTTAGTGAAAGTCAAGGGCTATTCCAGGCATTTAAGCTTTATGATACTCAACAGACAGGTCAACTGATCATTACAGCTAAAGTGCTTTCACAAAGGCCTTGTTGCAGAGGCTACGAGGTGAAGTCTTTGAGCTCCTGTCTGCATTAATAAATAGATTTTGCTGATGGAATCTGAAACCAGTATTAATGTAAAAAGCAAACAAATGGAAAATAAAGAACGTAATGTCGGCCTGAGTCTATATTTTTAAAAGCAGATAAACAGCTTAATATCTAAGCACTAAATATTATCACTTGTTCCAGTTTTTTATATTAAAATCATAGTGTTTTATCTATCATTTGCTGTATAAATCTTATTAAAATCTTTAGTAAAAAAATATGAATGAAACTAAAACTTAGTATGCTATAATAATTTCTCATCCTTTCATGTATTACTTGTCTTCTCCCCAATGTTTTAATATACATATATTTTTAGTTTTATCTACTTGTTTTCTACCCTGAACTATCTATGATGACATTCAGACAAGGGTCCTCTCAGCAAAATAAAATTTTCTGTGCCTAAGCCAGACAGAGATAAAATGAAAGAACTGCTTACTACTATTAAGGAATGGAAAGAACAACACTATTTGACACTTAGTTCTTGCATTCTCTCAAATCCTTCCTTATTCCCCAGGTGGGAGTTTAAAAACAACTTACAAATGAGGTCACTGCTCCCTGTACTTCACACTTTGAAACTGTCATCACACCAGTCAGGGTTTATCTCTCCCACCTAGGTCCTATGAAGAAATGTGAATGGGATATAGTTCACTCAGATGAATTTATAACTGGCTGAAATATCACACCCAAGAAACAATGATTAACAAATTGATTGATACAGTGAGAGAAAACTCTAGGAAGTAGATTAGCATCACCCCAGCTGCCCAAATCAGACATGATCAAAGAACTCATTTTACTTGATCAAGGACTTGGCCGCAGAATCCTTTCCAATAATCTTCCAGAAAGCTATTACCAACAAATCAGCATTGGCAGATGACATCAAACACATTTGAAGTTCCTGGATTAGGTTTTCTGAAGAATTACATCCTTGCTCTTATCCAATTTCAGGTTTTTTAAGCATTGATTTTATTTGAAACAGTCTTATCATTTCTGTGAATGACTACAAATTTTAATAAAGAACCTTAGGGGAAGGCAGAATCAAAATTCGAACAGGAGCTAAAAGATGTTTTTACTAGTATCTTGAATTTATTTCATACTAGTTAATGGCCAATTCCTATTCTAGACAAACTAGAGGCTTGAGAATTACTCATAAGGGCCTATCAACTGTACATCCACTGGCAGATTATCTGGGACGCGGGAGTCAAGACCAGACCAAAACACCCAAGACATGCAGTCACTAAATCACTGGGCATTCTGGGCAGCATTCTGGATACTTCTGAATCAAGAGAGTTTTGGTGAGTGAACTTAAAGAACTAAATAGTACACAGCAAGATTCATTCTGGCACTTAGCTCCTCTCTGGAACATCTGGTGCTCAGACATCAATTAAAAAGCACTCTCTGGGTACCTCTCTCTTGACTATTCCTGTGTTAAATATTGTGGAAGAAGAGTCAAGTTGTTTCTGTCTTTCAAGGGCACAAGATTTGTGATATAAAGGGCACTTACCACCTGAAAAAAGACCTAGACTGTAAGGCAGAAGGTCTGAGATCTAAGCCTGGCTTATCCTCTAACATGGTGAGTATATTAGTTTTCTATACTGCTATAACAAATTACCACAAACTTGTGGCTTAAATCAACTCTTATTATCTTACACTTCTGTAAGTCAAAAATTCAACATGCATTTCAATGGGCTAAGTAAGATGCATTTTGAATTTCTGACTTATAAAAATCACGGGGTTGGGAGGGTAGTATGGTTTTTCTGGAGGCTCTTGCCATGAATTCCTTTCTATGCCTGTTCCACCTTCCACAGACTGCCCACAATCCAGATGTTATGAACACATAGCCCTCTTCCCCCATCTTCAAAGCCTGCAATGGAGATCGCTCTCAGAGTCAGGAAGAAGATTCTCTGCTTTTCAGGACTCATGTGATTACACTGGGCCCACAGAGATAATCCAAGATAATCTACTCATCTCAAGGTCCTTGACTTTATCACATCTGCTGTCCTTTTTGCCATGGAAGGTGACATATTCATAGGTTTCACGGTTAAGATATGGTCATCTTAGGGAGGCGACTATCCTGTCTACGTATGATCAGTCTTGAATACCTCAGCTTTCATCTGTGATACACCTGCAAAATGAGAAGTCTGGACTACATCATTTGCAAAGCCCCTTTCAGCCCTATTTTATGCAGGTGAGTAAATGTCAGGAATTCTAACAAGAAGCTTGTCACATAACAAATGACGGATGCTGGAGAGCAGCATGCACACTCTGCTCTCTTTTCCAGCCATGTAAATTGGTCCATTTGCCGTGATGAGCCAATTACCCAGAGAGATGTTAGTAAAATAAACTAAATGATTTGTGAAAAGAATTACAATAGGACAATTACAAATCTACTGCTAGTCTCCAGAGCAAATGAAAGGGGATGATCGTGCTGCTTACTACAGCACTATTATATTTTAAATCTGGGTTGACTCATTGTGTGATATTGTTAAAGTCAAACAATTGTCCCTCAACCATCTGTTCCCCTGATTTATATAGCTTTTATGTGGGCTCCTCTCCTAGCTGCACTCTGTCAGCAAGCCATGTAAAAATACAAAGTCATTACCATGCTCTACATTAAAGTGTATTAGAATTAATTCTGAACATAAAACCTCAGAGAGTAAAGTTTATTTATACCAACTCATTTTTACTTCAAGCATAAAGTACACCATTAGTACTAACAGTATTTTAGTTTCTGTGTGGGCATTTCCTTTGCACAGACCACAGTCCTGTACAGTATTTCCTGTAAAATAACCACAGTTGTGTTTTTTTTTTTTCTCATAATGGGGGCATCTGGCAGCTGCAGTCACAAGTAGCCTAGCAAAGTTTAGCCTAAGATATCCACCCAGAAAACCAAATGCACATACGAGAATAAATTTAAAAAATGTTAAACCTCAATTTTTAAATCTTAAAAACAATATTTACAATGTCAATCTGGCTTACCTTTTTTTAAATTACGGAACATTATCAATGTCAAAATAGATTACAGACTTGCTCCGTGTCTTATAATCAAAACAAAAAAAGGGCCTTTCATATGGTCCCTTTGGAATGATTTTTCCCACATGAAACTGAGAGATAAGATATCTGCTATTTTACTCAGTACATACAAGTTTTATTTCATTTAAACAACTAAATTTAAGTGAAACAGTATATAAAAGCACTCCATGTTAGTAAGAAAATCTACTTGAAACTCCTTAATCAAAGATTTAGATTCTCCTGTAAAAAAAATTCCTTTCACCTTTTAAAATTCAGTAGGTTTTAAAGGCCATTGTCAGAAAAGCCTGGCAATCAGAAAAGAGGTTCTAGAAACTATGAGTTTCTCATGCACAAAAGACCATGCACTATTTAGTGAATAAGACAAAATTAAATACTTTTTTTTTTTTTTTGAGACAAGGTCTTGCTCTGTCATCCAGGGTGAAGGGCAATGACACAATCATAGCCCGCTATGGCCTCCAATTCCTGGCCTCAAAAGATCCTCCTGCCTCAGTCTCCTGAGTAGCTGGGACTACAGGCATGGACCACCACGATCAGCTAATTTGTTTTAAAAATTTTTGTAGAGAAAGGTCTTATTATTGTGGAGTCCTGATAAGTAAGCAACAACGAGGAAGGGGTCCCAGGTCGGGGAGAACAATTGCTCTGAGAGACAGCTAATCACAAACAACCTACTGGCACAACTACCTCACTCTACAGGTAGCCCCAGCAACATGACCTCGTTCTGCACATAGCCCCCTCCACATGACCCTGTAAAACATCCCTCCAGCCCATCTCTTTGTGGACATCCCTTTCTCTGCTGTGCTGTCTGTTGCACCCTTGCAACATAGCTTTGCTCTTTCTCTACTAAATTTTCCTTTCTTTACCTATGACTGTCTTGGTAAACTCTTTACCACCTACAATGCTGCCACCATTCAATCAAACAACAACTATGTTACCCAGGCTGACCTTGAACTCCTGGCTTCAAGAAATTCTCCCACCTAGAGAGGATCCCAAAGCGTTGGGGTTACAGGAGTGAGCCATCGCAGCTGGCTTATACAACTTAGGTTTAACTTGTATATAATGTTGTATCTTTACTAGTTTAAAACTAGCTGATGATTCCAAAACCTGTGATGCTGATTTCCACTTAAAATCTTCATTTAATATAAGTAAAGCTCAGATGTGGCGAAAAACCACAAATACTTCTGCAGGTTGAGTACCCTTATCTGAAATGCTTGGGACCAGAATTGTTTTGGATTTCAGATTTTCAATTCGGATGCTCAACCACTAATATCTTGCTAAAATAGTAGGTAAATGATAGAAAAAATTTTAGGTTTTTGTGAGTTTTTTTTTTTTTTAAGAGTATTAGAAGTTCTTTTCAGTATAGTCTTTTAAATTGGTTTTATAAACAATACGCGAAAAACAGTATGTGGAAAATACTTAAAAATAATATATGAAATATGTCTCTATACACTAATACCAATTTGATATTACCAACTCAATGCTAATGGAGCTGAGTGATTTGAAACTGTTTTAGTATTATTTGAGAAAAGAAAAGGCTATCAAAATTGACAGGGAAATGCAAAATGAGCAAAGATAAGCATGGTTTTACAGGCAAAATTGAATGAGTAGAAATTTTCCTTCCATATTTATTGCAATGTTTATCCCCAATAATGTCCTCTGGAATAATCTTTCCTCTCCTTGCAATTCATATTTAACCTTAATAGTTCATCTCAAGCTTTACTTCATCTTTATTAGTTTCCTCTCATTTGATTTTCAGCCCTTTTATTCATGTTGTTCATTTGAGTGTTTAGATATAACCTTCCTTGCACATTTATATTTTATCAACAATGGGAATATACACTTGTTCAGAACAGAGCTTATTAAAAGATAAGTATAACCCCTATTTTTAGGGTATTTTGGCTCTCAGGGTCATGCTAGTATATAATAGACCTCAATATACACTTAATAGATTTACATTTGTTTTAGTCATATTCTCAGGTAACCCTAGTAACAACCAGATTTTTTTCCCACAATTCAGTAGAAAGGTTCTGCTGAGATTAGGTATGTAAAATCGCCCCCCATTTAGAGAAACTCCTTGAGGAATCTTGACCAGTCACTGATACAGAACCTAAACCACAGCCTTGCCTACAACATCTATTCAGTCCATAAAACCTTGTTGAATTGGCCCACAGGATTGACTTAAAACAACTAGACGAGCTTGGAAGCAAATGTAATCATCCAGGTGTGAAGTAAAGTCCATCTAATCTGGGAAGTAACCATGGAAGTGGCAGAGGCAGCCATAGGGACTCATTCTGGTTATAAGAGCAACACAAGAATGGCCAGGGAAACATTGCTAATGATCTAATGGACCTCAGTTCTCTCCTGAGAAATTAGAAGATGGTAACTAAAGGTGTCTCAGGTTTCTTTCAGCTTCTAAATATAATGCTGGAGGAAGCATAGAGACTCATTGTGAACAAGCAGGTGCCTGGAGTCAGCAAATGCATCAGCAGAACAGTTAGAATGATAAGAAAACAAAGAACCTTCAAAAATGTTTGGAATTCGAGGACCGGGTCTTTAACAGTTTGAACAGCCACCTGCACGTCTCACAGCAATTCAAAAAGCAGTCCCACTGACCACCTCCTGCTTCTTCATGGCAGCATTTTCAAAATCATCATTTTCATTTTTATCTGAGTCTTTTATAAAATAATTTAAAACACAAACTCTAAATTACTAAAGCTTTTTCTAAAATTTTTGAGCTTTTCCAACTATCCAATATCCAGGATGTAATATAATAGGTTTCTTTAATACCTCAGTAGAAATGGCTCCTCTTGTGTCTACCTTGCAATTAATTTATATTTGCCAAGGTCTTTATGCTTTAAGATTCATATTTAAGCTATGGAAATTTCAAAAACAGGAGCACTGTAGAAAATGTAAGCCACTGATTACATTGTACAAAATTTAAACTGCTGAATCATAAGTTAGGAAGAGGAAATAACATAAATAAATTGTTAATTGAATGCATTCTTGCTAGAAAAAGGACTATAGTTCAAAGAACCATACTATTCTATTTTGTGTGCTTGGAATTTTCACTATCAAGAGCTTTAAAAAGTTTGATATAACAGCGAAAACCTAATGAGAAATACATATATTTTAGCCTCTAGAAAATTATAGCAAAAAATCATAAAGATCCATTTGGATGACAATGGTGGTTTCAAAATGGTGCTAAAATTATTGCATGAATATTATTTAAAAATTACATTCAAGATCTTCCTTGACTATTATAAATAATCAAGTACTAGCTATAGCAATGCTTATTCACACACAATTTTGTTCACAGGGTCCACTCCTTAGGTTCACTGCTCACATGAGGCAGTATCAGGTCTCAACAAACAATAATCAACTTTTAGTTATTTTTCAAAAGTAAAACACTTTCACTCACCATAAGATATTATAAACTATAGGGAACTGCAAAGAAGAACCAGGTGTTTTAACTACAGTCAACAACTTGGTGTAAATAATTCTTGTTTTATTATGCATTTTTATATGGCCATAAACCCATTTTACCTTTAGAAATTGCACCATCAAGGACACATACAAAATATACATCCCTTAAAGGGAAATGAATGCATGATACACCTATGAATGATTCAAACATCACATATACTTGTTGTAAAAGTCTTTAGTACCCAACATCTCTGATGTTCTCAAGTCATAAATCAGCCCCTTTCAGGATTAGCCCTCATAGCTCTTAAACTACTGGGCCCCAGGCAGTGCTCTAAATTTTAAAAATAGTCCATTGCAGAAAATCAGTAAAGACACAGGAAAGTAACTCTAGGAAATGTGGAATACTCAACTGAATATGGAGTACTGTCAATTAGATCAAGTCATTTGACAACTCTAAACAACAGCAGAATACACATTCTGATCAAGCTCACATGGAATAGTCACCATGACAGACCACATTCTAAGCCACAAAACATACCTTAACAGGAGGACGGGGGACAAGATGGCCAACTAGTTGCAGCCAGGAAGCCCCTCTCCCACCACGAGAGACCAAAATATTGAGTAAACCAACATCCTTCAAACAGATCTTTAGAGACAAAACACTGAGAGGCAACAGAGAGGCAATGCAGACATCAAGGCTGATGAGGAAGGAAGCTGGGAACCCTGCATAGGGCTGCTGAGTGCCAGGACTAATTCCTGGCCTTGAACAGCTCCTAAGGAAGGAGGGAGTGAAGTGACTGTGAGACTACCTACTCTCACCATGAACCTCTGGGATCCAGGCTACAAGAGATCCCATGACTCCCACAGGCTTCTGAACTGACAGGGTGATCTGCCCAGAGAGTAGGAAGAGATAACTCCAGCCTGCATGGAACCCAGGGGTTTTGCACATAGGGCAGCTACAGTAAAATGCAGCAACTGAATCCATCATTCAAGGCTCCCCATCTTCCTCCAAGTAGCTATAACCCCTGTGGACTGCTCAGCCAGGAGAAAGCAGGGCAACGTTTTCTGCAGGACTGGGGCACATCTGTACTGCATATTACCCTGTCCAGCAGCCCCTACCAAGACCTCTGCCTGGCTGCTCCCAAAAGAGCATGCACACAGCACAGGTTTCATTGCCCAGCCTCAGTGCCTTGCCAGTCGCCCCACATGAGTGCTTTCCTAGAGGCCTAGGAGCACTATGGCTCCCCTATCACAGCTGATGCCAAGCAGTTAGAGAACAAGGCCTCAGGGCAGTTCCAGCCCCCAAGGTTAGAGAAGATGGTTCAGGAGTGGCAAGCTGAGATCTATGGCTGGTCCTCAAGCAGGGAAAGAGCATCCACTCTGGACATTGAGAAGAGTGAGATGCGGGGTTTGTGGGCCAGCGTGAGAGCTAGGCATGCCTCCCTCTGCAGGGCTGGTCTGGGAACAGTGTGGCCTGTCTGCTAGCATCAGCCTATGCCCAATTTAGCCTCATGGCCTAGAACACTTAACAGCCCAATGATCTGGGCAAAGAAGGTTTGGGACAAAATTAGCAGGATGGGACAGATTCTGCAGCAGCCACCAGAAGGAGACTAGTCAATGGAGAGCAAGTATGGGCGGTGGGGGGAGTTCCCACAGCTGTCTGCTGGGCAAAAAACCATGGGCTATGGATACCACACCAGCTGCATACCCACAGCATCACTGCCCTGCACAGAGATCCCACTTTTGACCTGTTACATCAACAGACCACCCACAGACATACTCCACAACCCATTCTGACTATGCCAAGCAGAAAGGACCAGCAGGCCTCCAGAGTTCTGTAGGTCTCCTGTCAATCTAACCTTCAGCTCAGGCTGCCCCTAAGGGAAGGGGAAGCATATCCCATCAGGACACCCCTTACAGTTAGGGAAACACAGGCATTGTGCCTAAATATATATACGCCTAACACTGGAGCATCGAGATTCATAAAACAAGTTCTTAGAGACCCATGAAAAGACAGACAGGCATAAAATAATAGTGAAAGATGTCAACACTCCACTGACAGCATTAGACAGATCAGTGAGACAGAAAATTAACAAAGAAATTATGGAATTAAACTTAACACCTGACCAACTGGACCTAATAGACATCTACAGAATATTCAACATAGCAATCACAGAATATACATTCTTCTCTTCCACACTCAAAACATATCTAAGATTGACCATATGTTCAGCCATAAAGCAAGTCTCAATAAATTCAAACAACTTACTCCTAAATGATTTTAAGGTAAACAACAAAATGAAGGTGGAAATTAAAAAAAAAAAAAAAACTCTTCGAAATTAATTAAAACAGAGTCACAACATACCAAAATTCTTGGGATGTAATGAAAGTAGTGTTAAGAGGAAAGTTTATAGCATTTAATGCCTACATCAAAAAGTCAAAAAGATCTCAAATTAACAGTCTAACATTGCACCTAGAGGAACTGGAAAAACAAGAAAAAAGCTCAAAACTAGCAGAAGAAAAGAAATAAAATCAGAGTAGAACTAAATGAAATTGAGATGCAAATATTCATTTAAAAAGTCAACAAAAACAAAAGTTGGTTCTTTGAAAGAATAAATAAGATTGTTAGACCACTGTCTAGATTAACAAAAACAGAGAGAAGATACAGATAAGCATGATCAAAAATGAGAAAGATTACATTACCACTGATCCCACCAAAATACAAAAGAACCTTAGACTCTAATGAATACCTCTATGCATACAAATTGAAAAGCTAGAGGAAATAATAAATTCCTGGAAAAACACAACCTTGCAAGATTGAACCAGAAAGAAATGGAAAACCTGAACAGACCAATAACAAGTTCTGAAATTGAATCAGTGATAAGAAGCCTACCGACAAACAAACAAACAAACAAAAACAGATGGATTCACAGCCAAATTCTTCCTGACATATAAAGAAAAACTGGTACCAATCCTGCTAAAGCTATTCCCAAAAGATCAAGGAGAAAGGACTCCTCCCTAACTGACTCTACAAAGCCAGCATCATCCTAATACCAAAACCTGTCAGAGAAACAATGGGGGAAAAGCAAAACAAAACAAAACTTCAAGCCAATATCCCTGATGAATATAGGCAGAAATCCTTAACAAAATACTAGCAAACCAAATATAGAAGCCTCAAAAAGCTAGTTTGCCATAATGAAGGAGGCCTTATCCCTGGGACGCAACGTTGGTTCAACAATATGCAAGTCAATAAATATGATTCACCATATAAACAGAAATAAAATCAAAAACCAGATGATCATCTCAATAGACACAGAAAAAAACTTTCAGTAAAATCTACTGTCCCTTCATGACAAAAACTCTCAATAGTCTAGGCACTGAAGGAACATTTCCTGACTGGAAAAATCAGTAACATTAAAATGGCCATACTGCTCAAAGCAATTTACAGATTCAACACTATTCCTATCAAACTAGCAATGTCATTTTTTTCACAGAATTAGACAAAAACTATTCTGAAATTCACATGGAACCAAAAAAGATCCCAAATAGCCAAAGCAATCTTAAGCAAAAGGAACAAAGACAAAAGCATAACAGTACCCAACTTGAAACTATTCTACAAGGCTATAGTAACCAAAACAGCATGGTACTGATACAAAAAGTGACACATAGACCAATGGAACAGAATACAGAACCAAGAAATAAAGCTTCATACCTACAACAATCTTAACTTTTACAAAGTTAGTGAAAACAAGAAAAGGGAAAAAGAATCCCTTTTCAATAAATGGTGCTGGCATTATTGGCTAGCCATATGCAGGAGAATGGAACCAGAATCCTACTTATCCCCATATACAAAAATCAACACAAGATGGATTAAATATTTCAATGTAAGACCTCAAACTATAAAAATCCTAGAAGAAACCCTAGGAAATACTCTTCTCGATATGGGCCCTGGCAAATAATGTATGGCTAAGTCCTCAAAAGCAATGGCAACACAAACAAAACTTGACAAATGAAACCTAATTAAACTAAAGGGCTTCTACACAGTAGAAGAAACTATCAACAGAGTAAACATACAACTTACAGAATGGAACTACATATTCATAAAGTATGCATCTGACAAAGTTCCTGAATCTATCAGGAACTTAATAAGCAAAAAACAATAACTCCATTGAAAGGTGAGCAAAGGACATAAACAGACACTTCTCAAAAGACAACACACAAGTGGCCAACAAACATAAATGTTCAACATCACAAATTAGAGAAATGCCAATCAAAACCACAATGAGATAAAAACTCACGTCTGGTCAGGATGGCTTTTAATAAAAAGACAAAAAATAAAAAATGTTGGCAAGGCTATGGAGAAAAGAGAACACTTTTACACTGTTGATAGAAATGTAAGCTAGTCCAGCCACTGTGGAGAACAGTTTGGAGATTTCTCAAAGAACTAAGAGTCTAATTGAACTACCATTCAATCCAGCAATCCAATTACTGGGTATATAACCAAAGGAAAATAAATAATTCTACCTAGAGACACATGCACCTGTATGTTCACTGCAGCACTATTCACAATAGCAAAGACATGGAATCAACCCAAGTGCCCTTCAAGGGTAGACTGGATAAGAAAATGTGGTACACCATGGAATACTGTGCAGCCATTAAAAACAGGAGAATGAAATCATGTTCTTTGCAACAGCATGGACGGTGCTGGAGCCTATTAGCCTAAATGAACTAACACAGAAACAGAAAATCAAATAATGCATGTTCTCACGTATGAGTGGGAGCTAAACATTAGCTATATGTGGACATAAAGATGGCAACAATAGGCACTGAGGACTGGTAGAACAAGGAGAGGAGAGGGACACGGGCTGAAAAACTACCTATTGAGTACTATGCTCACTATCTGGGTGACAGATGCCTTCATACTCTAAACCTCGGAATCATGCAATATACCTCTGTAACAAACCTGCACGTGTACCCGTAAATCTAAAATAAAAATTGAAAAGAAAAGGAAAATTAGAATACTGTAGTAGTAAAATGCATAAGCTAGCATTTATTGCCAATTTACTCAGCACTACAGGGCAGAGGCTGATTTAATTCATCTGTGTAAACCAACTTTGTTTCCTTCAAGCTTATGAAAAAAATACAAAACTGGTAACCTATTTTACTATAAAAATAATTACTTAGTGAAACGTATCTTAACAGAATAGAAATCATATAAAGTATGTTCTCAGACAATATGGAACTAAACTAGAAATCAATAACAGACAGATAGCTAGAAAATGTCCAGATATCTGTTAAACAACACATTCTTAAGTAATTTATGGGTCAAAAAATTCACAAATGAACTTTGAAATATTTTAACTACATGAAAATCAAACTACAAGTTGTCTAAATGCATGGGATGCAGCAAAATCAGTCCTTAGAGAAAAATTTATAGCATTAAAGGCATATATTAAACAAGAAGAAAGGTCTAAAAATCAATCATCTAAAGCTTCCACTTTAGGAAACTAGAGAAAGAACAACTTACACTTAGAGAAGGCAGAATAAAAGAAATACAAAAAATTTGACCAGGAATCAAAAAAAATTGGAAACAGGAAAACAACAGGAGGAACCAACGAAACCAAAAGCTGGTGCTTTGAAGAGATCAATAAAATTAATAAATTTCCAGCTAAGCTAACCAAGAAAAAAGAAAGATGACACAAATTACCAATATCAGTAATAAAGGAGAGATCATTATTACTAATTCCATGGACACTGAAAAGATAACAAGAGAACATCATGAATAACACTAGGCCCACAAATTTGATAACTTAGGTGAAATGGGACAATTCCTTGAAAGACACAAACTCACACAGGAGAAATAGGTAATATCAATAGGCCTGTATCAGCTAAAGAAGTCTAATTAATAATTAATAGCCTTCTAAAAGAAAACATTAAGCCCAGATGGTTTCACTGGTGAATTCTAACCAAACAACCAAGGAAAATATAAACCACAATTTCTTCCAGAAAACAGAATCAGAAATAATACTTCCTAAAGTTCTCTATAGAAACGTGTAAATGTTTTGCTGTTAGTAAAGTAAGCATCCCTGCTTTAAATTCAATACATAAAAAGTTGGTGCTTCAATATGCTAGAAAGCATTCAGGTTAATTTTTACTTGCTATAAAACAACATGTATATTTTAAAGAAGTTGTGCAAAAACCTTTCTTGATTGGCATCACTTAAATACATAAGGTAGTAAGAGAATAGGTTATCAAAGGATGTTCATTAATAAAGTGCCTTTTTTTTCTAGACAGATCTTGCACTTCAACAGATATACACATTTCCCTCTCAGCCACAAATGCTCCATTCCAGGATACTTAACCATTGGCAGACCGGCCAAGTGTCTTGCTTTGATGACATTTCATTGTCTATTCATACTTCACAGCCTTTCTATGATCAATCCATCAGGAAGTACTCAAACTTAAAGTTCTTAACATGCCCCAAAGAAAAATAAAGGAAGCAACAAAAGCTGATTCAGGGATTCTGGTTGAGGCACGAAAGGAAAAAAAGTGTCTAGGAATAAAAAACAGTTGATACAAAGGAAAAGAAGAGGAGAAAGCACTGAAAGTATTTTAAAATAAAAGGCAAACTGTCAAGCTGGCAACAGATCAAGATATAACAGCATATTTCAGAGACTCCTAAAAGCAAGCGTGAGGAACTATAAACCACTGGAAGTGAAAACTCTGAGCAAGGGATCATCATGTTCAGGGATGCTTAAAAAAAAAAAAAAGAAAAGAAAAAAAAGAAAACTCATTCATCTGGCAATCAAATAGCTTATAAGGGAAGGCTGGAGGCAGTGAGACCACAATGAGGCTACTGCCATGGTCTTAGCTAGAACTGAGTTTTAAGCTGACTGACAGCAGCGCTGTGGGGAAGAGTTGGCAGGTACCAAAGGGAGACCATGCAGGGAAATGATGATGGGAGTTCCAGTACACACACCAATAGGAATGCCATATGGTCCTAATTTCATTCATTCATGCACTCAGGAAATACTAAGCACTCTCCATGTGCAGTACTGTTCTAGGACTTGGTGACCTAGCAGTGAATATAGCACAAAGTTCTTGTCCTCAACAAAGTTCATATTCTAGTGTATATAGGGGTAAGGGGAGTTAGAAAAAGAAGCAATTTTAGAAGCATAAATGGTATATCAGATATGAAAGAAATATGGGAAAAAACTAAAGCAATATAAGGGCACAGAAATTGTCAGAAGGCTGAGGAGAAATGGTAGGGGTTGCTCCTTTGTTTCAAATGTTCAGAAGAGGCATCTATAACATAGACATTTAAACAGAGATCTAAAGGAGGTGAGAAAATAATCTTTCTCCACTCATCACTGCTTGTGATAGCCACAGATCAAGCTATAAATATTGTCCCAATTCAAATAGGCACCATTAACATACAAAAACAGAAAAGGATAGCATTAGATAGGGCATGTTTTAACTGTGATGGGAAGCAGAAAAATATTACCACATGTAAACCACATTTTAGGATTCAAGTATTATTTTTCATTTATTGTGCTAAAATAACTAAATGATTGTTCTTCTCTCTAGTCTGAGCTGCCCAACACTTTAAACACTTGAAATGAGGCTAGTCTAAATTGCTGTGTGCTATCAGTATAAATACAAACTGGGTTTGAAAGAACAAACTGGGTTTGGAAAAAACAAAATATCTCATTAATACTTTTCATATTGATTACATGTTTAAAAGATAATTGGGGTGTATTGAGTTAAATAAAATGTATTGTTACAATTAATTTTTCGCTTTTAAATGTAGCAACTAGAAAATTTAAAATTACATACATGGCTTGCATTTATGGCTCTCATATTTCTGTTAGATAGCATTATTCTAATTTCATTACCTAGTAATAAATTGTTCTATACTGCCATTGCTCATGCCCCAAATTACTTAAAAACAAAAATCAATTTACTGAGAATATCAAAGAGAATACTGAAAAACAATTTCCAGCAAATGTTTATCATAATACAAATATTTTCTACATAGTACCTCACCTTTCTGAGTATGGAACCTCTCTTCTTTTTTTTTTTTTTTTTTTTT
>NW_016107608.1:2574974-2579965 GCF_001604975.1 Cebus imitator
TTCACCATGTTGACCAGGATGGTCTCGATCTCTTGACCTCGTGATCCACCCGCCTCGGCCTCCCAAAGTGCTGGGATTACAGGCGTGAGCCACCGCATCCGGCTGCATTTTAATTTTTGCTTCTTGTTCAGTATTGTTTGGAAGATATTTTGGGAGGGAGGCACAGACTTAGGCAGCTATCATTAACTGTCTAGAAATTTCTCCCGATTTTTATAACTGTAGAAACAGTCTCCCCAATGATTAACATCATTAATATGAAAATTAATGATTAATTCTATTCATATGGAAATATTAACATCAAGTGTTTATATTCCTATTATGATGAGGAACCTTGTCTATGATGATGGATGAACCAGACCTACTGAGAAAAGTAGAGATAAAAGACAGAGAATGCCAGTTGACTTCCTGGTTCCACTTGCTCCTGAAGTCTACTTTACTCTGCCCTTCCCAATGGTTTGGCTGTTTCAATTTATGGTGAAAACTACGAGTCAAATTCTTCACATTATGCTCAACCCTAAGGCACAATGCTCTGGGATCAGTATTAAAACTGACAGCTCTGGAATCAGGCTACAGTATTTGGATTCAAGTCCAGGCTCTTATACATACATCCTAAGTTGCCTATAAACATTTTGTGCTTCAGTTTTTATATATGTAAAATAAGGATAAGAGTACTTACTAATAAAACTGCCATTAGAATTTGACTAGATAGGGGAAACCCTTGGCACAGCACATACATACAGTACAGTTAATACTTAATAAACATTAGTTATTACTGGTTCTAGTGGTACCTCAAAATTGGATTTCTATCACTTACAACTCTAAGTCCCCACTAGTCATCTACAGATTTAGACTTCTTAGAATTACTGTTTGATATATATAAAAAAAAAGTGTGTGTGTGTGTGTGTGTGTGTGTGTGTGTGTGTGTGTGTGTGTGGAAGGTGGTTCAATTCACTAGCAATCTGCTGAAGAATGAAGAGACATATTTAAACCTCCACACTACCAAGGAATATTCCGAAGTGGCTGGAACACAGAAAGCCAAACGTCATCCCATATTGTCTGCACCAAGTTTTTTTTACCTTCTCCCCACATGGTGTTATTCAGACTGATAAACTCAGACACTAACAAATGCATTGTTGGGGGAGTCTTGTGCCTGTTCAATTGTGACAGATAATCCTAGGGTAAAACATACCCCTACAAGGCAGGGGTTCAAAGAAGATGATTCTTCCTGGAAAAAAGAGAAGAGAATGAACTTCACAACAAAGAAACAAGGCTGGGAACTGAGGAGTATTCATTATGGGACTATCTTGTAAGAGGCATAATTTTTACTAATCTATAAGAGACTAACTTTTAGTTTTCTTCCTGGATTCTGGGCAAGATGGCCAAATAGGAACAGCTCTGGTCTGCAGCTCCCAGCAAGGCCAATGCAGAAGGCAGGTGATTTGTGCCTTTCCAGCTGAGGTACCCAGCTCATCTCATTGAGACTGTTTAGATGGTGGGTGCAGCCCACGGAGGGTAAGCCAAAGCAGGGTGGGGCATCGCCTCACCTGGGAAGCACAAAGGGTCAGGGAACTCCCTCCCCTAAGCAATGGAAGCTGTGAGGGACTGTGCCTTGAGGAATGGTACATTCCGGCCCAGATACTATGCTTTTCCCACAGTCTTCACAACCCATAGACCAGGATATTCCCTCGGGTGCCTACACCACGAGGGCCCTGGGTTTCAAACACAAAACTGGAAGGCTGCTGGGCAGACACTGAGCTAGCTGCAGGAGTTTCTGCATACCCCAGTGGTGCCTGGAACGCCACTGAGACAGAACCATTCACTCCCCTGGAAAGGGGGCTGAAGTCAG
The DNA here is from genome assembly GCF_001604975.1 of Cebus imitator. Classification (NCBI taxonomy): domain Eukaryota; kingdom Metazoa; phylum Chordata; class Mammalia; order Primates; family Cebidae; genus Cebus; species Cebus imitator. The sequence goes on from NW_016107608.1 coordinate 2,576,821, forward strand.
GAGCCAAATGTTCTAGCTCAGCGGATCCCACCCCTCCACAGAGCCCAGCAAGCTAAGATCTACTGGCTTGAAAAATCTCACTGCGAGCACAGCAGTCTGAAGTCAACCTGGGATGCTGCAGCTTGGTGTGGGGAGGGGCATTCACCTTTACAGAGGCTTGAGTAGGCAGTTTTCCCCTTACAGTGTAAACAAAGCCTCCAGGAAGTCTGAACTGGATGGAGCCCACCACAGCTCGGCTCTGGAAAGCAGCTATAGCCAGACTGCCTCTCTAGATTCCTCCTCTCTGGGGATAGGGCATCTCTGAAAGAAAGGAAGCAGCCCCAGTCAGGGGCTTATAGATAAAACTCCCATTTCCCTGGGACAGAGCACATGGGGATAGGTACAGCTATGGGCAGAGCTTCAGCAGACTTAAAGGCTCCTGCTGGCCGGTTCTGAAGAGAGGAGCACAGTGATTTCACAGCACATCACTTGAATTCTGCTAAGGGACAGACTGTCTCCTCAAATGGGTACCTGACCCCCATGCCCCCTGACTGGGAGACACCTCCCAGCATGGGTCTACAGACACCTCATACAGAAGAGCTCTGGCTGGCATCTAGCAGGTGCCCCTCTGGGACAAAGCTTCCAGAGGAAACAACACACAACTATCTTTGCTGTTCTGCAGCTTCTGCTGGTGATACCAAAGCAAACAGGATCTGGAGTGGACCTCCAGCAAACTCCAGCAGACCGGCAGCAGAGCGTCCTGACTGTTAGAAGGAAAACTAACAAACAGAAAGCAGTAACATCAACATTAACAAAAAGGACATCCACACAAAAACCCCATCCAAAGTTTACCAGCATCAAAGACCAAAGGTAGATAAATCCACAATGAGGAAAAACCAGCACAAAGAGACTGAAAATTCCAAAAACCAGAACATCTCTTCTCCTCTAAAAAACATGACTACTTGCCAGCAAGGGAACAAAACTGGACGGAGAATGAGTTTGATGAATTGACAGAAATAGGCTTCAGAAGGTGGGTAATAACAAACTTCTCTGAGCTAAAGGGGCATGTTCTAACCCAATGCAAGCAAGCTAAGAACCTTGGAAAAAGTTAGAGAAATTGCTAACTAGAATAATCAGTTTAGAGAAGAACATAAATGACCTGATGTAGCTGAAAAACACAGCACATAAAGCATACCTGAGTATCAATAGCCAAAACAATAAAGTAAAACAAAGGATTTCAGAAACTGAAGATCAACTTAATGAAATGAAGCATGAAGACAAGATTAGAGAAAAAAAGAATGAAAAGGAACAAAGATTCTAACAAGTATGGGAATATATGAAAAGACCAAATCTACATTTGATTGGTATATCTGAAAGTGACGGGGAGAATGGAGCCAAGTTGGAAAGCACTCTTCAAGATATAATCCAGGAGAGCTTCCCCAACCTAGCAAGACAAGCCAACGTTCAAATTCAGGAAATACAGAGAACACCACAAAGATACGCCTTGAGAAGACCAACCCAAGACACATAATCATCAGATTCACCAAGGTTGAAATGAAGGAAAGAATGTTAAGGCAGCCAGAGAAAAAGGTTGGGTTACCCACAAAGGGAAGCCCATCAGACTAACAGTGGATCTCTCTGCAGAAACCCTACATGCCAGAAGAGAGTAGGGGTCAATATTCAACATTCTTAAAGAAAAGAATTTTCAATCCAGAATTTCCTATCCAGTGAAACTGAGCTTCATAAGTGAAGAAGAAATCAAATCCTTTACAAACAAGCAAATGCTGAGAGATTTTTGTCACTACAAGGCCTCCCTTACAAGAGCTCCTGAAGGAAGCACTAAATATGGAAAGGAACAACCAGTACCAGTGACTGCAAACATACCAAACGGTAAAGACCAACAATACTATGAAGAAACTACATTAACTCATGGGCAAAATAACCAGGTAGAACCACTATGACAGGATCAAATTCACACATAACAATATTAACCTTAAATGTAAATGGGCTAAATGCCCCAATTGAAAGACACAGACTGGCAAATTAGACAAAGAGTGAAGACACCATTGATGTGCTGTATTCAGGAGACTCATTTCATGTGCAAAGACACACTTAGGCTCAAAATAAGGGGATGGAAGAATATTTACCAAGCAAATGGAAAGCAAAAAAAAAAAAAAAAAAAAAAATGCAGGGGTTGCAATCCAAGACTCTGATAAAACAGACTTTAAACAAAAAAAAATCAAAAAAGACAAGGAAGGGCATTACATAATGCTAAAGGGATCAATGCAACAAGAAGAGCTAATGATCCTAAATATATATGCACCCAACACAGGAGCACCCAGATTCATAAAGCAAGTTTTTTAGAGACCTACAAAGAGACTCAGACCCCACACAATAACGGTGGAAGACTTTAACACCCACTGTCAATATTAGATCAGTGAAACAGAAAATTAACAAGAATATTCAGGACTTAAACTCAGCTCTAAACCAAGCGGACCTGATAGACAACTATAGAACTCTCCACCCCAAATCAACAGAATATACATTCTTCTCAGTACCACAACACACTTATTCTAAAATTGACTATGTAATTTGAAGTAAAGCACTCCTCAGCAAATGCAAAAAAAACAGAAATCATAACAAACAGTCTCTCAGACCACAGTGCAATAAAATTAGAACTCAGGATTAACAAGGTCACTCAAAACCACACAACTACATAGAAACTGAATAACCTGCTCCTGAATGACTACTGGGTAAAAAACTAAATTAAGGCAGAAATAAATAAGTTCTTTGAAACCAATGAGAACCAAGGCACAATGGAACAGAGTCTCTGGGACACAGCTAAAACAGTGTTCAGAGGGGAATTTATAGCACTAAATGCCCACAGGAGAAAGCCGGAGAGATCTAAAATTGACACCCTAACATCACAATTAAAAGAACTAGAAAGGCCGGGCACGGTGGCTCAAGCCTGTAATCCCAGCACTTTGGGAGGCCGAGGCGGGTGGATCACGAGGTCAAGAGATCGAGACCATCCTGGTCAACATGGTGGAACCCCGTCTCTACTAAAAATACAAAAAATTAGCTGGGCATGGTGGTGCGTGCCTGTAATCCCAGCTACTCAGGAGACTGAGGCAGGAGAATTGCCTGAACCCAGGAGGCGGAGGTT
>NW_016107608.1:2580035-2588583 GCF_001604975.1 Cebus imitator
AAAAAAAAAAAAAGAACTAGAGAAAGAAGAGCATACAAATTCAAAAGATAGAGGAAGATAAAAAATAACTAACATCAGAGCAGAACTGAAAGAGATAGAGACGTGAAAAACCCTTCAAAAAATCAATAAATCCAGGACCTGGTTTTTAGAAAAGATTAACAAAATAGATAGACCACTAGCCAGACTAATAAAGAAGAAGAGAGAAGAATCAAATAGACACAATAAAAAAAGATAAAGAGAATATCACCACTAATTCCACAGAAATACAAACTACTAGCAGAGAATACTATAAACACCTCTATATCAATAAACTAGAAAATCTAGAAGAAATGGTAAATCCCTGGACAAATACACTCTCCCAAGGTTAACCAGGAAGAAGTTGAATCCCTGAATAGGCCGATAACAAATTCTGAAATTGAGGCAATAATTAATAGTCTACCAACAAGAGAAGCCCAAAACGAGATGGATTCATAGCTAAATTCTTCCAGAGGTACAAAGAGGAGCTGGTACCATTTCTTCTGAAACAATTCCAAACAGTAGAAAAAGAGGGACTCCAACCAACTCAATTTATGAGGCCATCATCATCCTGATACCAAAACCTGGCAGAGACACAACAAAAAAAGAAAATTTCAGGCCAATATTCCTGATGAACATTGATGCAAAAATCCTCAATAAAATCTGGCAAACCAAATCCAGCAGCACATCAAAAAGCTTATCCCTCACTGTTAAGTCAGCTTCACCCCTAGGATGCAAGGCTGGTTCAACATATGCAAATCAATAAACCTAATCCATCACATAAACAAAACCAATGACAAAAACCACATGATTATCTCAAGAGATGCAGAAAAGGCCTTCAATAAAAGTTAACACCCTTTCATAATAAAAACTCTCAATAAACTAGGTATTGACAGAACATGTTTCAAAATAAGAAGAGCTATTTGTGACAAACCTACAGCCAATATCATACTGAATGGGCAAAAGCTGGAAGCATTCCCTTTGGAAACTGGCACAAGACAAGGATGCCCCTGCTCATAACTCCTATTCAACACAGTATTGGAAGTTCTGGCCAGGGCAATCAGGCAAAAGGAAGAAATAAAGCGTATTCAAATAGGAATTGAGAAAGTCCAAGTGTCCCTGTTTGCAGATGACATGATTGCATATTGAGAAAAATCCATCATCTTAGCCCAAAATCTCCTTAAACTGATAAGCAACTTCAGCAAAATCTCAAGATACAAAATCAACGTGCAAAAATCACAAGCATTCCTATACACCAATAACAGAGAGCCAAATCATGGGTGAACTCCCATTCACAACTGCTACCAAGAGAATAAAATACCTAAGAATACAACTTCCAAGGGATTGTGAAGGACCTCTTCAAGGAGAACTACAAACCACTGCTCAAGGAAATAAGAGAGGACACAAACAAATGGAAAAGCATTCCATGCTCATTAATAGGAAGAATCAATATCATGAAAATGGCCATATTGCCCAAAGTAATTTATGGATTCAATGCTATCCCCATCAAGCTACCATTGACTTTCTTCACAAAAGTAGAAAAAAACTATTTTAAATTTCATATGGAACCAAAAAAGGGCTTGTATAACCAAGTTGATTCTAAGCAAATAAATAAATAAATAAATAAATAAAGCTGGTGGTATCACACTACCTGACTTCAAAGTACACTAGAAAGCTACAGCAACCAAAACAGCACGGTACAAGTACCAAACAGATATATAGATAAATGGAACAGAGCAGAGGCCTCAGAAATAATGCCACATCTACAACCACCTGATCTTTGAAAACCTAACAAAAACAAGCAATGAGAAAGCATTCCCTATTTAATAAATTGCACTGAAAAAACTGGCTAGCCATATGCAGAAAACTGACACTGGACCACTTCCTTACACCTTATACAAAAATTAACTCAACATGGATTAAAGACTTAAACATAAGACCTAATACCAAAAAACCCTAGAAGAAAACCTAGGCAGTGCCATTCAGTACATAGGCATGGGCAAAGACTTCATGACTAAAATGCCAAAAGCAATGGCAACAAAAGCCAGAATTGACAATTGGGATCTAATTAAACTAAAGAGCTTCTGCACAGCAGAATAAGCTATCATCAGAGGGAACAGACAACCTACAGAATGGGAGAAAATTTCTGCAATCTATCCATCTGACAAAGTCTAATATCTAGAATCTACAAGGAAATTAAAGAAATTTACAGGAAACAACAACAACAAAAAACAACCATTAAAGAGGGCAAAGGATATGAACACTTTGCAAAAGAAGACATTTATGTGTCCAACAAATATATGAACAAAGCTCATTATCACTGATCATTAGAGAAATGCAAATCAAAACCACAATGAGATACCATCTCACGCCTGTTAGAACAGCAATCATTAAAGAGCCAGGGAAAAACAGACGCTAGAGAGGACGTGAAGAAATAGGAATGCTTTACACTATTCGTGGGAGTATAAATTAGTTCAACCATTGTGGAAGACAGTGTGGCACTTCCTTGAGGATCTAGAACTAGAAATACCATTTGACCCAGCAATCCCATTACTGGGTATATACCCAAAGGAGTATAAATCATTCTATTATAAAGACACATGCACATGTATGTTTATTGCAGCACTGTTCACAATAGCAAAGACTTTGAACCAACCCTAGTGCCCACCAATGACAGACTGGATAAAGAAAATGTGGCACATATACACCATGGAATACTATACAGCCATAAAAAGGATGAGTTCATGTACTTAACAGGGACATGGATGAAGCTGGATACCATCATTCTCAGCAAACTAACACAGGAACAGAAAACCAAACAATGCATGTTCTCACTCATAAGTGGGAGTTGAACAATGAGATCATGGACACAGGGCGGGGAACATCACACACAGGGGCCTATCAGGGTGTCAGAGGCTAGGGGAGAGATAGCATTAGGAGATATAAGTAGTGTAGATGACAGGTTGATGCGTGCAGCAAACCACCATGGCATGTGTATACCGATGTAACAAACCTGCATGTTCTACATGTGTATCCAGAACTAAGAATAATTTAAAAAGAAGAAAAGTTTTCTTTCTTTGAACTAGTAGAGCCAGACTGATCATCCATTTTTAAGATTTCTCTTCCTAATTGTCATTCCTCCCTATTACCTGCAAACATCTAACAAAGGCTACCACTCATATATATTTCCTTTTGGATAGCTGCATAGCGGGAAACCAAGCAAAGTAAAGATAAGTGTGCCCTTGGGATTGCCCTTCATAGCAACAGAACTTGTTGGGGAAAAAAGTTGTCCTGAATTCTAGGTGGCAATAAGCAGCAAAAGCAGCAGGGGCACAAGGTGTAGCTGGAAACAAGACAGAGCTGGGAATAAGTGCAGAGAAGCAGCTGCCACATGAACAAGGAAGCTGGCCCTCATTCCCAAAGCTAGAGGCAAGGGACCAGTGAGAGGAAGGAAAGGAGAAGAGCTATCACTTGGCTTACAAGCATTTGTAATCATCTGTATCATCTGGCCTTAAACAGATGTGTTATAAAAGGGTTACTGTTATATCTATTCATTTTAATTTGATTAACACCCAGCCTACTCGAACTAGAAAAATACTCAGAAAAAAAAAAGCAAATTTTTGTTTCAATAGTGAATTTTCATTTTATTTTCATTATACCTTTCATCTTAAATGTCCTTGCCTATTAAGCTGAAAAGCGGTTTATTCATTTTACAGTGAGCCACAGAAGAACAAGATTTTCATATTTATTTGCAAGATAAAAAAGTCACCACATACCCTTTACTTGTTAAGAGCTCTCTAAATACACGGGAAGTCAAAGGGAAACAGAAGCGCTCCCACAGGATGCTGTCCCCAAAGGGAACAGGCTCTGCAAAATAATTCTTGCCAAATCAGGATGTTGCTGGAAGTAAACATGTAACAGACAAGATTTTTTAAGATGTATCTAATCTCACCATTAGGCAGCATCAGCTAAATGTGTTTCCGCAAATATGTGAATCTACCCACTTGGAAAAATTTGTGATCAATTCAGTATAGTGCTTTCTTCATATAATATTTTAGGGAATAGAGTAACTGATACTATTTTACGAGTTTGCTGATTTTAAAAAAAAGTTTTATAAGAGTTTCGGGTTTTACTAGATACAATAAAATGGAAGTGTAATTCTCAATTTCAATTACATTACAGTGAGATTGTTTTTAATCTGTAATCCTCAATGAGGCAGAACTGATTCTTCGAAGGGCTGTGTTCAGAGGCACAAATAAGCTATCATACCTCCAGCTAGGGATTCTGGTGCTAAGCAGCTAAGGCCAGAGGAATGACTACTAGAGGTGTGAATTGTTTATTAAAATGGAACTAAGACTGCACCTATCCCTTTAATACACGTTTTCCATGGGACTATATATTTTTCCCTTATACAAATGATGAAATTTCCTTTTTAGTTTCCCTATTCCTTTCTATGCATAATTCTCAATCTTTCCAAAGAAATAATTTGAAGACACAGATATGTTCCTAAAAAACTCTTCAAAATCTTCTTTAAGTACTTTTAAAATAAAATGAGTCCCTAATTAAGGAAGACAAATTCACTGTATACAAAAATGNCTTAGGTGATCCACCCGCCTTGGCCTCTCAAAGTGCTAGGATTACAGGCGTCAGCCATGGCACCTGACCAATTTCTGCTCTTTGAGAAGCACTGTAAAAGAAATAAAAATAAAAACCACCTCTAATCCAGCCAGTGAAAAACAAACATAGTTAACGTTTTTGGTAAGCATCCTTCCAGGATTACATACATAATCTTAATAAAACCGGGTACCATGGTTTACATACTATTTTATTAGACACTTTTCATTAATATATTGTGAGGATTTATTTCATTCCATTATTCTTCTAAAATATTTAAATGGTTGCAAAGTACTCCATTTTATGAAGCTCTGAAAACTCATTTAACCAACTGTCTCCTATTGAATGAGTTAGTTTTTATTAAAAATTATTAAACTAGCCGGGCGCGGTGGCTCAAGCCTGTAATCCCAGCACTTTGGGAGGCCGAGGCGGGTGGATCACGAGGTCAAGAGATCGAGACCATCCTGGTCAACAAGGTGAAACCCCGTCTCTACTAAAAATACAAAAAAATTAGCTGGGCATGATGGTGCATGCCTGTAGTCCCAGCTACTCGGGAGGCTGAGGCAGGAGAATTGCTTGAGCCCAGGAGGCAGAGGTTGCGGTGAGCCGAGATCACGCCATTGCACTCCAGCCTGGGCAACAACAGCAAAACTCCGTCTCAAAACAAAACAACAACAACAAAAAAAATTATTAAACTAATATTGCATGTATCAACTGATATCTTAAGTATGTGAGACTCTCTGAATATTTATTTTATTAGATAATGTCTTAAAAGCATAATTACTAGGTCAAAGACCATAAACAGTTTTAAGGTTCTGGATACACCGTGGCAAATCCTAACCAAAAATGGTGTATCAGCAACTACTCTATCAGTGCCCTTCAGAGTGCACGTCACCATACAAATGCTATTAAAAGGATAGGATCACCAACATTTCACTCCACCTTTATCAATTCTGAGTATTTTCACAGGAACAAAAGACTTGCCAATCTAATAGACAAAAATGAAGGTAGGGTTTAAAAAAAATTTGTATTGATTTTGCCATTTTAATCAGGTTTAAAAGCATGTTTACTGGTCACTTGTATTAATAAGTGTATGCAAATATGTGGACATGGATGTGGGCAAAAACTATCTGTGTTTTTTGAGCCTTCTTCCTTTGAGTTTTCCATTAATGTATTGATCTAGGAGAGCAGCGGTTAAGAGCTTGTGCTCTGGAATCCGACCAGAGGGGTTCAAAATCCCTTCTCTATCACTTACTAGTCATGTGGCTATGGCAAGTTACCTAACCATCATCTGTGAAATAATAAAAAATATGGAGCTGGGAATACTAGATGCAATAATCTATGTTGCAACTTAGGAGATAACTGTTTTTTATTGTAATCCATTATTATTTTTGAAGAATAAAACTTTTAACACTATATTTTCCATAAATAATATATACTGTGTCAAAGTTGGTCAAATGTGCCTTTTATTTGTGGGTACTCTTTGAGATACATGAGTGCTCCATTTTCATAAATGAAAATTTATCACCTCCTGTACAAGTTCTTATTTCTATACTCAGATCCCTCCCCCATCCCTCAATCACCAAAAAAAGAAAAAAATCATTTATATTGATGCAAGTTCTTTTAATGTCTTTAAAAAAAAAAACAAAAATATATTTTTGATGACAAAGCAGGACACAGACCATCACAGAAAGAGAAAAGCCAGAGAAACAAAAATAGATCAAAAGAGAATTAAGATCAATGAAGGTTATCCAACGTTCTATTTCCTAAACACAATCCTGTATTAGGGCTAATTCGACAATGTCCTTAAGTAAACCAAGAAACAGAATTTTAACTCCTTTATAAAAGGTAACTAAAGAACATTCCACAGACAAGTTATTTATAAGTTAACTTTCTATGTGTTTACCAGACACTCTTTCAGATCTCAACCCCCTGTGCAGATGAAGTTGTCACAGTGTAAGGGTAACTGTATTTTTTTTCTTAAGCTGGGATATTGCTAAGAGTGAAAGGTCACTATAAAAAATTATGCTAGGGGCTGGGTGTGGTGGCTTACGCCTGTAATCCCAGCACTTTGGGAGGCTGAGAACAGCAGATCACTTGAGGCCAGGAGTTCGAGGCCAGCCTGACCAACATGGCAAAACCCTGTCTCTACCAAAAAATATAAAAATGAGCTGGGTGTGGTAATGCGCGTAATCCCAGCTACTCTGGAGGCTGAGACACAAGAATCGCTTGAACTGGGGAGGCAGAGGTTGTAGTGAGCCAAGATTTTACCACGGCATTCCAGCTTGGGCAACAGAGCAAGACTATCTCAAAAATAATAATAATAATAAAATTATGCTAGGTTAACAGACATAACCCCACACCACCCTGGGCAAACAGATCCATGGTTAGCTTATTGCTACATTGCTGATCCTCGCCTTAAGATCTTTTAACAAATAGCTTCAACGAAAAACAATTCCCTTGTTTCCCTCAAATTTTGCAATTTATGATTATGTTGATGGAATCTAATATATTAGGATAACTTCATTCACTGCTTCCATTTGCTCATCTACCATTTACTTCTCATGCTTCTGCAATGTCATCTGCTGCTACTTCCACTTTACTGAACTGTTTTAACAGTGGTCTAAATGTTGCTAAAGTTAATGGCATTTCTCTGCAATTTTCCTGTTCAACCACTTTTGCAGTATGTCATTACAATGACCTCCCTGACCTTCCTGAAACTATCTTTTCCTGCCATAGTGAATCATGAATATGATGGGAGTTTCCCATCTCTCAGGTATGTGAAGGTGAAAAAGGTTGAGAATTGCTGAAAAATGAAGTGAAAGCATAACACTAACTGCTGTAACAAACCCTAAAATTCTATATTTTAACATGCTAACGATTAATTTCATTCACATAATAATCCAGCAAAGTTCCTGGTTAGCAGGTGACTTTCTCCTACATAGCGACCCAGCAACCATCCCTTTGGTGCCTTTGCCATCTTCTAAAGCCAAGACCTCTGTATTCAGTTGGTATTTGGCGAAATCACACAAAAACAAAAGCATGGAGGATTGCATATCGAATGTTTTTATGCAACAGGCCTGGAAATTGTACACATTACTGCTACACACAATCTACTGGCTAAAACTTGGTTACATGGTTAAGTCTAACTGCAAGGAGGCTTGGAAATGTACTCTGCCTATGTACCCCAAAATAAGAAGAAATGGGTTTGGTGAACAGTACTCTACTGCCTGTCACACAAAAAAGGCTCCAATAAATCTCTGTTATTTGTTAACTTCATTTATTTTCTTTTTTTTTTGAGACAGGGTCTTTGCTCTGTCGCCCAGACTGGAGTGAAATGGCACAATCATGGCTCACTGCAGCCTCAACCTCCTGTATTCAAGCGATCCTCCCAGCTCAGCCTCCTGAGTTTGAGGCCAGCCTCCTGAGTAGCTGGAACTATAGCTGCATGCCACCATACCCAGCTAATTTTTGGATTTGTTGTAGAGATGTGGTTTTGCCATGTTGCCCACGCTGGTTTCTAGCTCCTGGGCTCAAGGGGTACACAGGGCTGGGCCTCCCAAAGTGCTGTGATTACAGGTGTGAGCCACCCCACCAAGCATGTTAATTTCATTTATATGATCAATTTATTAAGAGCAAGGGCAGGACTTGTGTAACAACTGGAGCCTATCCCAAATTTGCGAGTTTCAAATATGACTGATATCCTTGTTAGGACTAGCAGGGTGATCCACAATAAATCTAATAGCATGAGGGACTACAAAGTCTAATGTAAAAGAATTCAGCCTAATAATAAAGCAACCAGGAAAAAATAAAAAAGGGACTCAAAGGCAAGATACAGGAAGATGTCCCACAGCTCTTCCTTGGTGTCAACTCTAGAAAAATACCTGCTGAAGCCAGGCGCGGTGGCTCACGCCTGTAA
>NW_016107608.1:2588790-2606920 GCF_001604975.1 Cebus imitator
AAAACTCCGTCTCAAAAAAAAAAAAAAAAAAAAAAAAAAGAAAAATACCTGCTGAGACCAGGAAAAGGAAAATTTGTGGAGAGAACTGAGAGTACAGGCTCCTTCCACTTCCACCCAGAAGACAGTGTGGTGCTTGAGGTCCAAAGGCTTCACTACCATAGCGATGCCCAACAGTCTTCCCTCACAAAGGCTGCAGAGGCAGCTAGGAACAAACAGAAGCACAGCCTGGCATCTTCTAAGTAGGAGACCACCCCATGCACGCTCATAAGCAAGCTCAGAAATGAACACTGACACAGGTGGAGCAGGTGAGAAGCAAGATGAGAGATAAGCCTATGGTAAGCAGCAGGACTACTCAAAATCTAGGACTCCCAAATACAAGGTGAGACACCGAAGGAAGGTGATGATAATCGCGGCAGCCACAGAAATATAATTGATTATGGTTTATATCATTCCAGTGAAAATATCCTATGTTGCTATGTTCCTGAAAACTGCTTACATTTATAACATTCTTAGCAGTTTGGAGCTATTGAGTAGAGGGTATTGCATTATTCTGTAAAATATTACATAACAATTTTCTGATTTGAGCCAAAGTCAAAGCAGGAATATGACTTTTTTTAGGACTAGATAGTTGAAATTCCTGTCTAACATATTGATTTGCTGATCAAGAGATACATGAAATTTTAAATGGTACTTTTCCCCCAGGAGAGAAATATAAAAAATCAATGTTATTGTTATAATAGTTAATTTAAATTGCCTATCAAAGTTATGATAACTAATTGACAAGGCTTTACTTTGTTCTCAAGTTTAATTCTCTTGTTAAAAACCAGCTTCTTAAAAAAATTGGCTGAAACATATCTAAAAAAGCAAATAAGAGATTTTTGGTTTTTACTACAAAAATTGAATGATTCAAGCAATTTCTAAGCATGAAGAAAGACCAGGCATGGTGGTTCACCCCTGTAATCCCAGTCCTTTGGGAGACTGAGGCTGGAGGATCACTTGAGGCTAGGAGTTCAAGACCAATCTGAGTAACATGGTAAGACCTCATCTCTACAAAAAATTTAAAAATTAGCTGGGTGTGGTGTTGTGTGTGCCTATAGTCCTAGCTAATTGGCAGGCTGAGGCAGGAGAGTCACTTTGGCCCAAGAGTTTGAGGTTACAATGAGTTACGATGGCACCATTGCACTCCACCCTGGATGACATGGTATGATGTTTAATACTGAGTGTCAACTTAATTGGCTTGAAGGATGCAAAGTATTGATCCTAGGTGTATCTGTGAGGGCGTTGCCAAAGAAGATAAACATTTGAGTTAGTGGGCTAGGAAAGGCAGACCTACCCTTAATCTGTGTAGGAATCATCTAATCAGCTCCAGCATGGCCAGGATATAAAGCAGGCAGAAAAACATGAAAAGGCTAGACTGGCTTAGCCTCTCAGCCTACATCTTTCTCACAAGCTGGATGCTTCCTGCCCTCAAACATCAGACTCCACATTTTTCAGCTTTGGGATTCAGACTAGCTTCCTTGCTCCTCAGCTTGCAGACAGCCTATTATGGGACCTTGTGATGGTGTGAGTTAATACTACTTAATAAACTCTCATATATGTACATATATTTATATGTATATGTATATATCCTATTAGTGCTGTCCCTCTAGAGAACCTTGACTAATACACATGGTAAGATTCTCTCTCTAAAAAAAAAGAAGAAGAGGAAGAAGAAGAAGAAGAAGAAGAAAGAAAAAAAGTATAAAGGCAAATATGCAAGCCATTTTTCAAAAAATCATATCCATTCTAAAGATGTGTAACCTTGTCATCAGTCATAAAAATGGCCATAAATTTCTCCCCATATTCTCGAGGTCAATCAACAGTCTCAGAATTGCCTTTCTAAAAAACAAATGCTAACATGACAGGAGTATTAAGTAAAATATTCAACTATCAAACAAGATTAGTCTAGCTGATTTTTCTAATGCTAAATAGGGAACACCTGCCAACTTCACAATCTCCCCATGAACAATCAAGGAAACAGAATTAAGCAAAGGGAATGTCTGTAAACTTATTTCATCACCCTCCCATGCACTCACAAGGTTTATCTTCAAAGAAGAATAAATCATCAGTAGATTTGTTCTTAATAGACTTTCACAAAGACGGTGACATACTTCTATGGAACAGAAAACCATAAATTTGTTTACATGTGATCTTTTTGCACAAGATTTCAAAGACCTGTAGAATATTCTTCATTGATTTTCAGGGTTTATTTGTTTTAACATCATCCTTTGAGGCAATGAGTAAAGTTTACATTTGCAAAATGAAATGTGTTGCTAAAAAGATGCCAGATACGAGCCACTTCAGGTGTTACTATTTGTGAACACAAGGAGCAACAACAACAAAAATATCTTCCAAAGTTCTTATCCTCAATTCCTACCTTGAAACGTTTTTTATTTTCCATAAATTATATAAATGCTTGAAAAAAAAAACTTAAATCTGTCTAGCTTTGCTACCACAAATTAAAATTCTTGAGAAAATTAAAATGTAGTAAGCCATATATAACAATATTAAGCAGTAATTACTAAGGACAATAATTTACCACTATAGAAATAGAATTTTGCAAAGAATCAGGGAGATAAGTACAGACATTGTATTAGTTAGAACATATAACCTGCTAAAAGCAAATCCTATTAATGATAATGTGGACTTCCAAATAGTCAACACTAAATTTTTGTTGACTAGCAGAAAGATAATTTAACAAATGAGAAGTCAGGCAATCAGAGACAGAACTGAAAAAGTCTTTATAGTTATTACGCAAACCCACATCCCCTGACTCATTCCAAGAATCTTTTCCATTACACACAATTCTGCTTCTAAGTTCCTCTTTGGAACTTAAAGGAAACATTAAAGGAAAATGTTTATAGGAAAATCTGACACCCTACAATATATACTATATGGCTATGGTTGTACACACAAGTGAACAAAAAAGGCCATGCAGAAACATCAACTCAACCATCCACACTGACAGCTCTTCCCATTTTAGGACAAATACCTTGTCTTCTTAGTAAGCCAGAGTCACAGAACTGGGTTAAACCACAAGAAATTATAATTTTTGTCGAATATTAGCAATTTCATACAGTTCAGCCAATTTATCATCTAATTTTAAAAGGGTAAGGAATTATTACAGGACCACTGATAACTATGGAGCAATCAGTAGTAAATGCTCTATGTGTTCTGTTTTCTCTCTATTTTCATCCCTCTTTAACTCTCACTGGGTTCCTCAAAAACATTAAGTATGTATTTTTAACCTGAATTTGATGCAATTTATGCAATACTAACTGTAGTGAAAAGAAGTTTTATTTAAAGATGGAGGAAAAATATATTAAATAGAAATATGCAAAAAACTGTCTCCATCCCATAAATCAAGTTTAAACACATATTTTATAAACTAATATTTTTCTAGCACACTCATGACAGGCAGTATGCTGAAAACCTTACATATGGCATTGTCTGTTTTAATCCTCCCCAAAACCATACAAAGTAGATAAAATAATGAGCCATTCTTTTCCACCTTAAATTGGTTTTCTTAATTAACTGAAATCATTGCTGCATACTTGACTGCCTTGAGATTTTACGATCTTATGTGCTTATGTCCACTTACGTCAAAATCTAAAAAGTTAAACTTTCAGTGGTATAAACATATGTACCGAAGAGAAGCTATATGTAAAAGTAAAGATTTCCTTGACTGTTACACTTCTAATACATTACTTTTGGCCAAAAAATAAATCAGTCATTCCTTAAAGTAGTACTAAAGGTAATAATAAAGTAACACCATTCCTATTGTTTTACTATTCTCATCAAAAATTCCAAGTTAAATATGAATTTTGAATTTTGTTATAACTTTTTAGACTGTAGTAACATTTTCCATGACAATGAATGGTGCAGGTTTAGGAACAATGGAAGATATGAAGTATGGGGAAAAAAATCCATTTCAACAGTTTTTTTTTTTTTTTTTTTTTTTTCCTGAGACAGAGTCTCGCACTGTCTCCCAGGCTGGAGTGCAGTGGCTCAATCTCGACTCACTGCAATCTCCACCTCCTGGGTTCAGGTGATTCTCCTGCCTCAGCCTCCTGAGTAGCTGGGATTAGGGGTGTGCACCACCATGTCCAGCTAATTTTTTTTTTTTTTTGTATTTTTAGTAGAGATGGGGTTTCATCATGTTGGCCAGGATGGTCTTGATCTCCTGACCTCGTGATCTGCCCGCCTCAGCCTCCCAAAGCGCTGGGATTACAGGTGTGAGCCACCATGCCCAGTCTCCATTTCAACACTTTTCAACTTCTGTTTCACTGCTGTACACCTTCTTGCGGGTAGGTTCTTTTGGGCAAATCTGGACTTTGTATTTTTTTCTGTAACAAAACTAAAAGGTTTTGTCATAAAATATTCAGAATGAATGCAGAATGAAAGGGGGGAAGTTATCGACTGACTGTGCCTGATTTCTATCTCAGAAAAAGAATTGTCAACTTTACCAAAAGATTTTGTTAGGCCTCTTAAAGGATAAATGAACAATGCTTTCTAGATTCCTTTTAGATCATCTGAAGCTTGAGAGAGAAAAAATGTGGAAGAAAGCTATATGGACTACATGGGAAATTTTTCATTAAAAAGAGGATACAAATACTAGATTATTTACAAGACCCAACTTTGAGGTAGATTTTATTTATGTAACAAGTAGTATACAATAGCACACAGGTAGAGAAAATTGTTTTCCTAAACAAACTACAATCACTCTGGCAATAATAAACATAATAAGGAATATGCTTATACATTTTACACTTTTTGAGTTTTAGGGAATTCTTGTCACTCTTAAGTGAGTTAACCACTCCTAAAGATATAACACCACTACAATTTAAACCAAAGGAGGAAAATCCACTGAAGTATAAAAAAAACTCCTTGATTTCTTTCCATTTCTTTACTAATTGAGGGCTAAGATTAAAAAGGCAATCTTCATTTTGAGATCAACATATTGACAGCACTGAAAATAACACAAAATTTTCTAAAAAAAAAACGTGTCTTCTATTCTACTCTAAACCATCCTTAAAACTATTGCTTTTGAAATTTTAACTATTATCTTTCTTAGAATCAAAATCTAAGAAACATTTAAGTCAAATATAATCTAAGAAAAAAAAAAAAAGCAGTGAAACTTCTAGATCAGGGGTCCCCAACCCCCAGACTGGTACTGGTCCAAGACCTGTCAGGGACAGGGCCACACAGCAGGAGGTGAGCAGTGGGTGAGTGAGCATTACTGCCTGAGCTTCGCCTCCGGTCCATCAGCAAAGCCATTAGGTTCTCATAGGAGCATGAAGCCTACTGTGAAGGGTGCATGCGAGGGATCTAGGTTGTGTGCTCCTTATAAGAATCCAATGCCTGATGATCTGAGGTGGAACTGTTCCACCCTCAAACCATTCCCCCAAACCCAAGTCCATGGGAAAACTGTCTTCCACGAAACCAGTCCTGGTACCAAAAAGGTTGAGGGAGTAACAGCAAACAATATTTGGGTAAACTCTCCATAGAAAGGAAATCTCATGGACATGAATATGACATCTCATTCTTTAAATGTTCTTGAAATTATACGGTTCTTTTATGCAGGGATAAATCAGAACTCTAACATTTTTGCCAAAGTTTAAATGGCTTAAATACTTTCTTAATAATTTGTTGTTTGGGTTTTGGTGTTTTTATTTTCTCTTTTTGTTGTTGTTGTTTAGCCAGGTAAAAATCTTAGCAGTCAAGCACCTAAGACTCTAAAGCTCTCAAAGATTCTTGAGGCATTTTTTTGGGTTTTGGAGACAGAGTCTTGTTCTGTCGCTCAGGCTGGAGTACAGTGGCACCATCACAGCTCACTGCAGCCTTGACCTCCTCCCACCTCAGCCTCCTGAATAACTGGGACCACTGGTGCATACCACCAAGTCCAGCTCTTTTTTTGTTGTTGTTTTAGAGATGGAGTCCCGCTCTGTAGTCTAGGCTAAAATGCAGTAGCATGATCTCAACTCACTGCAACCTCCGACTCCCAGGTCCCAGGTCAAGCAATTCTCCTACCTCAGCCTCCCAAGTAGCTGAGATTACAGGCACATACCATCATGCCTAGCTATCTTTTTTTTTTTTTTTTTTTTTTTGAAATCTCACTATGTTGTCCAGGCTGATTTCAAACTCTTGGGCTCAAGCAATCCTCCCATCTTGGCCTCCCAAAAAAAAAAAAAAAAAAACTTTTTTTTTTTTTTTTTTTTTTGTATTTTTTGTAGAGATGGAGTTTCACCAGGTTGGCCAGTTTGGTCTTGTAAACTTATTTTGAGAACTGTAACATTTGAAGTATTTAGGAGAAAAATGTCATGATGCCTTACCTATATTTACTTTTAAATTGTTCAGCAAAAATAGCAATATATATGTATTTTTAATAGATAATAGATAAATCAAATATGGTCAAATGTTAGTTTTTGTTTGTTTTTGAGATGAGGTCTCACTCTATCACCCAGGCTGGACTGCAGTGACATGATTTCAGCTCACTGCAGCCTCCAGATCCTGGGCTCAAGCCACCTTCCCACCTCAGCCTTCCAAGTACCGGGAACTACATGTGCATGTCACCACGTCTGGCAAATTTTCATATTTTTTTGTAGAGACAGGAATGATAATTTTTCAAAAGTAGATATACGAGTGATAATTGCAATAGTTTCCTAGGTTTTATGTGTTTGAGTATCTCTACAGTAATTTAAGTTCTTGGGCTTTTAATTTAGCATTTTTCAAATTACACTGGGAACAAAGGCTTTAAGCTAGTTCATTTCTGGATGAACCTGTTGTTTGGGTTTCTTTTTTTCTTGACTTCAGAGCAGCTGAGAGATCACTGTAATCCTCAAACTACATGGTATAATGATAGTGTCCCTTTCTTTAAATGGCTTCTATTCTCTTCTTCGATTTTCAATTTCTTAACCTTTAACTGTGCTGCTTCCTGTGTGTTATCATAATAAAACATCACAAATTATCTACAGAAGTCAGAAAGTTATAATCAAAAAAGAATTGAGGAGACTATGCTTATTTCATTTTAAGAAGAGAGGTTGAGCACAGCGGCGCTCACTTGCACTCTCGGCTACAAGGGAGGCTGAGGCACAAGAATTGCTTGTGCCCAGGACTTTGAGTATAGCCTGGAAAACACAGTGAGACCCTGTCTTTTACACACAAAAAAAGACAACAAAGAACAGATTTACAGAAACATGGTAACAGTCTTCAAATATTTGAAGGACTGTCCTACAGAAGAAGTTAATTCTGTGCTGCTCTAAAACCAATAATAGAAAATTCAGAAAGATAGATTATGTGTTATTACAGTGATGAATTTCTTTTTTTTTTTTTTTTTTTTTTTTGAGACGGAGTTTCGCTCTTGTTACCCAGGCTGGAGTGCAATGGCGCGATCTCGGCTCACCGCAACCTCCGCCTCCTGGGTTCAGGCAATTCTCCTGACTCAGCCTCCTGAGTAGCTGGGACTACAGGCACGCGCCACCATGCCCAGCTAATTTTTTGTATTTTAGTAGAGATGGGGTTTCACCATGTTGACCAGGATGGTCTTGATCTCTTGGCCTCATGATCCACCTGCCTCGGCCTCCCAAAGTGCTGGGATTACAGGCTTGAGCCACCGCGCCCGGCCTATAGTGATGAATTTCTAAATAATTCATTAGCCCATAATTGGATCCATAATTGGAACTGATGATACTTAAGAAATTTCTGTTAGATCACTAGGAATCATTCAAATACTGCAGAAGGGATTCCCACCATGAGTCCAAAAGAGTATAGAAAAAAAGGGATATAAGCGTTTGATTGCTTATTTACCTATCTACACATCTATTTATTTGGAAAATCTTGCGGGCAGTCTACTGACCAAAATCCAAGTAAACAAAGCTAAAAACACTTCAGTAATTTTTTTGTAAAAGCCAATGCTAATTAATACCATCTCCCTTTCATCATTATATTTTATAGTCACTTTGCTAAAATTTTAAATTGCTATCTCCCCAGGAAACTGTACTTTATCATCTGACAGCCAATAAATTCAAATTTTTCTGCCACTTCTTCCTAAAAGCCTAAGGCTCTTAGGAAAAATCAGCAGTGATTTTGCTAAAGAATCCTTGTTAAACTTTACAGATATAAGCAGCAGATGTATAGCTAATTCTAACATGAATCTAGCCTTCTATGTATGTTTTTATTACTCTACCCAATCCATATCCAGTGCTATCAATCATTAAAATTTGACCTAGACTGACCAATAAAAATAGTGTCGTAGGTCCACTCATATCCTAATACAACCATTCTAGAGTCATCATCTTGTCTAAGGTGAATTATGAATATGCAGCTACCTTAAAAGCCAACTCAAAGAGTACAAATGATTTAGCACACAATCTATAAGGCAACTGCTTACTCAGAAGCAGCAAGCAACATCCTTTATTTTCTCTACACAGAAACACAGAATGAGAGTAGCAAGGTAAAGCCTACACCTAGGGTCGCCAAGCACATTGCTGTGTAAAATTAATTGTGTGTAGACATGCACACACACTTCAGTGGGGAATATTATGAAAGATTTAAATACCATTCATTGATTCTAACCCAATGATTTCTAACTGCTCTATGCACTGGCCTGTCCTGATACCACTGGTTCTCAGACACTGTGTTGATTCACCAGAATTTTTCATGTCCAAAGAGCATTATAATTGACATTGCCTCATTGACATTAAGGCAAACCAGAGAAAGACCCATAATGAACTAATATTTCTTCAATGGCGTTCTCCAAAGACACAGGTGCTTTAAGTGGAAAACAAGTGACTCAGAAACTAAACTCTATTCAGAGGAAGCCTGCGTGGCCAGACTCTACCCAGCTGCAGTGACTGCCAAGCATTGTTTCCTGTAGCTGCTTGGTGCTCACACCACTCCTGGTGCACACTTCATCTGCCTAATCCTGTGCAAATGAGAGCATTCTTCCAGTTCCACCCCGACACTACCCCTCTCACTAAGCATGTGAAGCAAACACCAGCTTCTTTTATTCTTACAGATGTGCATAAGCCATTGAAAAAAAAGAAGACATAGAAAATAAACATGGAAAACGCCATCCTCCTTTTCTAGGAGATCTTGTTGCTAGGAAATACACAGGCACAACAGTCAAAGGATTGAAGGCCGAGAGTTCTGCCCCCTGCTGTTTGTGTAGATAAGTAAATTGGCTATTAATATATCATGCACTGGAATTACCAATTCTCCTTATAGATTTCTCATCCATCATATTTACAGTAATGATTTATTGAAAGAAAATTAGATTCGGTGACCTCCATACATAACTTGGCTAAACCAAATCTTACCCTTAAGCCAATGTGACAAGGTCAAGGATCTCTGAACACAGCTCAGATAGGATATGGGCCAACAACTAAGGCTGGAAATTAGAATATACACATTAGTAAGCATATATGTACTCACATATACAGACAGATATTCAGACAAATACAGACAATATTCCTAGAAGCTTTCCTATTACACAGAAAGAAAATATTGTCCATTTTTAATAGAAACTATAAACCCAAAATTTCTAAGTGCTCTACCAGGGACCAAACTTCCAGCAGATAATCAGTAAGTATCAAAAAAACCCAACCAAGCAACCAACTTAACATAAAAAAAAGGAACACAGGGAAAATTTAGGATGGCACAATACAGCAAAAATCATTAAAAAAAAAAATCTACTCAGTTGTAAAATACATCCACAGAAATTGAGAGTAAAACCATTAGAATTCTGCTACATTAATTTAAAAAACATTGTAAGGTTATAACATTATAACATTTTTAAGTTGCTCTTGCTGCATTATTTCCCTTGCAATAAACCCTACTTTCCCCCTGCCAGGTTTCCAGGGCTCACTGTTCTCTCTTCTCTCTTATCCTCTCACCACTCACATCAATTCTTACACATCCCAAATCTCACAAACTCTGGGCCTCTTTTACAGTTGGTCTAGTAAAGATCTGCATCATTTTTCAACCAGACTGTCCCCTCTCAAGCCTGCTCCTCCTACCACTGGCATTACGATTGTCCACTACAGCCTCCCCCACTGACAGAGTGCTTAACTCAAGCACTCAGCAGGTCATCTCCTGTCTGTTAAAAAGTACTCACCCCAGCACTTTGGGAGGCCAAGGCAGGCGGATCACGAGGTCGAAAGATCAAGACCATCTTGGCCAACATGGTGAAACCCTGTCTCTACTACAAATACAAAAATATTAGCTGAGCGTGGTGTCGTGTGCCTGTAATCCCAGCTACCCGGGAAGCTGAGGCAGGAGAATTGCTTGAACCCGGAAAGCGGAGTTTGCAGTGAGCTGAGATCGCGCCACTGCACTCCAGCCTGGAGCCTGGCGACAGAGCAAGACTCTGTCTCAAAAAAAAAAAAAAAAAAGTACTCATTGGCCCTTTGTCAGAATCAGTGCAGACCCTGCCATGCCTGAAGGGCCCTCCTACTCTGGCCCCAATCTCTGTTGGACCTCAAGATCCAGCTTGCTGCAGTTACATCCTATGTTCAAGCTATGAGGACTATCAGCAGAACCCCAAAATTCTATGTAGATTACCCCTTCAGCACCTTCCTAAATGACTTTCCTTCTACTTACGCAGGTAGATACATATATCTCAGTATATCTGTAAACCTCTGTGTGCATATTTACATGGATATTAGAAAAAACAGAGTTGAAAAAATAGAGTCAAAAAAATACTCAAAAGATTCACTATTTTGGTCTGTAGAGGACTCTTTGAAAGAGCAAAGAGAAGTTCCATTTCAGCTCTCAAACTAGATTTCCAGTTTTGGAAATATTCTCAGTAGCTATGCCAAATGCAGATGTAAAACCTAGGTGATATCTTTATCATGCTTTTAGCTGTTTATAATGCCTTTCTCCAGAAGTGTATGTACAGTCAAGTCTTTTCTCTCTCTAAAAGTTTACAATTTTAAGGGAATGCCAATATCACCAAAAATGAAGTATACCCAGGTTTAAAAGTCTATGCAAAAGATCTTATAAATAAATAACTTAAAAGGCATGAGAAAGCCTAAGCCTTGATGTTTTCAGAGAAGAATACACAACTAAGAATCATCAAAGCAAAACATTACTTTACAAAATGCAATGTATACATATTACATCTACCAATAAGTGGCACTTGAGAATCAGAAAAATATCAGAGTCTAAAAAACTGAGGCCAAGTTAAAGGATTAGCCCAAGGGGATCTACTGGAAGAGGTAGGATAGAATCTAGTTAAAATATGCTATATAACTTATTTAAAACTTAATTTAAATCAGAGTGGAAGGGCCAGTCATGGTGGCTCACACCTATAATCCCAGCACATTGGAAAGCTGAGGTGGGTAGATTGCTTGAGCTCAAGAGTTTGAGACCAGTCTGGGCAACATGGTGAAACCCTGTCTCTATAAAAAATACAAAACTTAGCTGGCTGTTGTGGTATGCATCTGTAGTCCCAGCTACTCGGGAGGTTGAGGCGGAAGGATTGCTTCAACCAGAGAGGTGGAGGTTGCAGTGAGCCAAAATCGCACCACTGTACTCCAGCCTAGGCAACAAGGGTAAAACTTTGTCTCAAAAAATAATAAATAAATGTATAGTAGTACTAGCATCCTCTTCCCACTGGGCCACTGGTATTTCAAATAATTTTTCTTCCCAGTCTGTCTAAAGTGGCTTCCTCTAGTTGCTCATCATTGTACTCTGTTTCTTTCCTCAGTGGCACTTATCGCTGGCTGTAACTTTTTGTTTATGTTTTACTTGTTTGTTTCCTTAACTTGGATAGTGATGGACAGTGACAGTGCCTTGAGGGCAGGTGGTCTTGACTCCCTTCTCTTCCATCCTGATAAAGCAGCGTGTGGCATACAAATACTTTCCCATGAGGAAATGATGGGTAAATTACTCGGGAGTTACCTCTGGCTGAGCCTTACCTCCTGCCCACACTGCACTAGTTGCTTTTCCCACATCACCACAATTCCATGAAGTAAGGATCCTGATCAGGACCATTTTACAGATCAAAATGTGAAGGCTCTGAGAGGCTGAGCAACTCTCCTGCACACAGGTGGCTGGGGCAGGGTGAAAGTCAGTTTTACTTGATCTCAAAGTCTCAGAATTAGCTTAAGAAAAGAGACAAGGTAATGTTTCAGGGTCCAATTTCTGTGGGGCAGAGGAGAGGGAAGGTCTCAGTTGAAAATGAAGGGAATCAGCAGAGACAAGTCAGCAAAGCCAAGCCCAGAAGACTCAATACATCCAAGAACCAACTAAGTCCAGAGCTCTGGACAAAGCACATACTCTCATGTTTTAAGCAGTGTGTGTATGAGTATAATGAATGTATGTGATCTTGAATTGAGTCACTGCAGACAAGGAGCTAAAGGATATGAAAAGGGCACTCCAGGCAAAGGAAACGATATTAATAAATATTAATCTGGTGAGTCATGATGACTTTAGTAATTTGTAGGAATTAAGCAAGGGAGTTAATGGGGGTAGGAAAGTGAGAAATAAGGTTAGAAAGGTAGGCAGAGGCCTGATCATGAAGAATCTTGTGTGGCTTGTAAAAGCGTTTAGACATTATTCTCTTACGAACAACAGGGATCACTATCAAGTTTTAACCCTGGTACAGGTAGTCAGATAGGCATGAGTGAGCAGGAAAGGGCTCCCCCCCACACTAGGAATGTCAGATGATGGTTTGGCAATTATCACACTGCCTCTCTAAAAGTGATAAGCTGGCAGCTGGTACCAGGGAGAAGCCATTTCCTGATGGTCCACACCTGTTGCACCAAAGTGTTAATTGAATGCAGGCACCAGGGAGAAGCAATTTCCTGGGTGTGTGCAGTGAGAGACAAAATGTCAGAGTACATACTTTCCGGGGGCACCCCACCAGAAAAGAGAAGAAAGTCTCAGATGGGCATGCATACAACATCCTAAACACAGTGTGTGTGCTCGCTTCCCAAAAATAAGGAGGGCACTGTACTTGTGGGCAACCCACCCTAAGGAAAGAATCATGGGGAAGGAGACAGCCTCTAAAGTCCTAGGATCAACGTTAAACACCTCACTTGACCTCGGTGTCTGCTTGGGTCTCTTCCAAGCATACTTTCCTTTCTCTCCTGTTCTAAAGCCTTTCTAAATAAACTTCCACTCCTGCTTTGAAACTTCCCTTGGACTCTTTTGCTGTCTTATGCCCCTCAGTCAAATTCTTTCTCCTGAGGAGGCAAAAATTGAGATTCCTGTAGACCTGTACAGATTCACCACTGGTAACTCGGATACTCTCCACCAGTAACAAACCCATTAGTAAAATGATCAGATCTACATTTTTTGAAGATTATCTTGAAGATTAGCTTGAAACTATTCAAAACTGATGGCAAGAAGACACCTAGGAGACAATTTCAATAATCCTAGTGATGACTACCTCAACTGAAAGGCAAAAACAATGAGGGATAAAGAAAAGGCATTTTGACCAGGTGTGGTGGCTCACGCCTATAATCTCAGCACTTTGGGAAGCAGAAGCTGGTGGATCACCTGAGGTCAGGAGTTCAAGACCAGCCTGGTCAACATGGCAAAGCCCTATCTCTACTAAAAATATAAAAAATTAGCCAGGTGTGATGGTGCACACCTATAATCCCAGCTACTCAGGAGGCTGAGGCAGGATAATTGCTTGAACCCAGGAGGTGGAGGTTAAAGTGAGCCAAGATCACACCACTGCACACTAGTCTGGGTGACAGAACAAGACTCCATCTCAAAAAAAAAAAACAGAATAAATTACTTCAGTTTTACACATAATGAGTTTTAAGCAATAATGTGACACCTAAATAGCTAATCATGTGCAAATATGAGAAATTCCAGAGTAAACAAAAGTTTATTTTTCTCACTGCAGGACTTTTCAATTCCTTTACTATGCTATATCTCATAAATGCAATATGCAGTGTTTACCAAACTCATTGGAACAAGAATATTTTTTCTCCAGGCCTCCTATTAGCATTTCTTGGGACAATGGGATTCCTTGCAAAGTTATTTGGGAAATGTTATTCCAGAAGTTTTCAACTGTCTTTAGGTTACAGAAGAGTAAAAAATTTATTGAACTGACTCAAAAATAATTAGGAAACAGACTGAAAAATGAACTTGAATAATCACTAAGGTCTAAAAAATGTCTTTGCATGGCTTCGGTACTAAAGTTCTATTAAGAGGAGGTAAGAATGGGAAAATCTGCCAAGCATTAAATACCCCTACAAAAGTGAAAAAGATGAGGAGGTTGCTAAAAAGGTCAACTCTATCCAAAAATAAAGGAGGGGAATAGTGCTAATGATGTGGGAATTGTGTTAACAGCCAGCCAGACACATACATTAGGAAAGGCTAGAACTGTTCCCTCCTCCTCTGCCTAAAAAACAATGGCCTTGGAACAAGCTATCTTTGTTCAGGGAGGAATCTCTGCAGAGCTCCCCCTTAGTTATGTAAATACAGGAAAGCGTCCTACTGCTCAGAGTCGGGGGGGGGGGGGGGGGNAGCAAAGGAGGCCTTAGTGAGTGGAGGTTGACTCCTGACAGTCTCCTTGCCAGGCTGAGCCAGCTCTAGGATGGAAGTTGACTAATTTGTGGGAAAATTCAAGAGCCTTGAAGGAGGAAAAACACTGGGGATCCTAAATGCTCCTCTGAGACTGGAGGTTGGTACCCTGTAAGGGCTGAATGAGGAGTACGTGACCCAAGCTTGCTGACAGAATACAAGGAGCCGCTGAACAGAATTCATCACAAAGCTAGGGAGACAGGGCCTGGCCAGGCTCAAGGCAAAAGCTAAAATGCTATAGGGATGAAGGAAAGTGGTGTGGGCAGGATGGGGTTGAGAAGGGCTGAAAATACAAGGGCATTGCTAGCATCAGAAAACTAAAGCTCTCCCAGAACCAGTCTTGTGCAACTGCACCACACTAGAAGACAAAGAGATCAAGTTCCTGTGAGGCTTTGAAGCAAGGCTGATTTAAGCCTCACTGACTATGTAAAGCCCAGAGATTTCTGTATAATTTGGGTGGGAAATACTTCGAGAGAAATGTCAAACTTGTTTTATGTCAAACAAGTAACTAAAAAGATTTACACACTAAGATGATTCTTCTTGTTTACATATGTGTATATTAAAACATGTTTCCAGGTGTTGATTAATGTGTATGCACTAGATAGTAAGGATCTTTCAAGCCATGCCAAGGCGAGGTCCCTGGGGCCACCTGTAGCCAATGAAGGCTCGGGAGCCTTTTCTTGGGAGGTTTTTCTCATGACAGGGAAAGCCAGGCAGAGTTTCACGAGGATAGACAGGTAGAAGTAAACCACTGCAGGCTCTCAAGTAGCTTGTTGTGTTGCCTGTGGTGACCTAAACCTCAAGATCTATGATATTTCTGGAATCAATGGTAAGGAAAAGAAAGCATTTACTATGAAGCTGAGACGGTACTTCTATTTAAATTTACATGCTGCAAAATAGGTTCTGGGACTTTGTCTTCATATCTCCTCTTCAGTATATGATAGAAGATGTAGAGGCTAACAAATGGTCTCCAAATTGCCTGGAACTTTCATAATAAAGGTTAACATATCTGTAAACCTGAAATCATTCAAGTGGTAAAACACAGTGAATCACTTCGATTTATCTTACTCTTGGTTAGGAAAATAATGAAAACTGGCTCAAAAAAGAGAAAAGGAGGAAATGTATTGGTTCATGGCATGGAAAAACCTATAGATATGTATTTAGCTCTGGGCACAGCCTGACTCCCACTTTGCATGATGTCACTAGGTTCATCCTCAACTCTATTCCCTCTGAAATGGGTCCATTTTGAAACTCCATGTGGTACCCAGAAGGCTATAGCTCCACCAAGCCTCAGACTCACATCTACAGTCTACTGTATCAGGAAGAGAGAAAAATAAAACTGCCCTTGCAAATGTCTTATTGGTCCCAACTGAGTGACTCACCCCATTCCTGAACCATCACTATGTGTTCAAAGGCATGGGATATAATTGATTAAACCATCCAAACTCTGTGAGAAAGAGGAAAGGATGGTTTTTCAAAGGAGATCCACGGCCACAGAAGGAAAGAGAAAAGATGGCTGTGCAAAATAAAACAGAAGAGTACTACACAACATTAGAAAGAGCAAAGTTTATTTCTTAATCTCACCCCCTCCAATATCGATATTTTTCTTGCACTTAATTCAAAATTCAACACTATGTTTACCAACGAATCCCAAAACCATTAAAAATAATAATAGTGTTAATAATAGTAATGATAAGAGTACTTACCTTGGACCTAGACGCTCTGTTAAGCACTTGACATACATGATTTCATTTAATGCTCACCTAAACACAATACATAGATGAGGAAACTGAAGCTCAATGAAGTTACTTGCCCAAGACTGTATACTAATCAGGACCTTAACTGGAATCCAAACCAAGATCCAACTCAGAAATCATGTTTTGTTTTGTTTTGTTTTTTAATTTTCTATTTTCACAGGTTTTGGGGGAACAGGGGTTACATGAGTAAGTTCTTTAGTAGTGATTTGTGAGATTTCGGTGCACCCATCACCCAAGCAGTATACACTGAACCCAATTTCTAGTGTTTTATCCCTCACTCCCCTTTTGCACTTTCCCGAGTCCCCAAAGTCCATTGTATCATTCTTAGGCCTTTGCATCCTCACAGCTTAGCTCCCACATGAGTGAGAATACACAATGTTTGGTTTTCCATTCCTGAGTTACTTCACTTAGAATAATAGTCTCCAGTTCCATCCGGGTTGCTGCAAATGCCATTAATTCATTCTTTTTTATGGCTGAGTAGTATTTCCTCATGTATGTATGTATGTATGTATGTATGTATGTGTGTGTGTGTGTATACACACACATCACAATTTCTGTATCCACATTGACTGACGCTAATTGGGCGTTGGGCTAATTCCACACTTTTTGCAATTGTGAACTGCTATAAACATGAGTGTGCAAGTATCTTTTGATATAAATAACTTCTTTTCCTCTGGCTAGATACCCAGTAGTAGTATTGCTGGATCAAGTGGTAGTTCTACTTTTGGTTGTTTAAGGAATCTCCACACTGTTTTCCATAGTGGTTGTACTAGTTTACATTCCCACCAGCAGTATAGAAGTGTTCCCTTTTCACCGCATCCAGGTGAACAGGTATTATTTTCTGATTTCTTGATTATGGCCATTTTTGCAGGAGTACATGTAGTATCCCATTGTGGTTTTCATTTGCATTTCCCTGATCATTAGTGATGGTGAGTATTTTTTACATGTTTGTTGGCCATTTGTATGTTTTCTTTTGAGAACTGTCTACTCACGTCCTTAGCCCACGTTTTGATGGGATTGGTTTTATTCTTGCTAATTTGTTTGAGTTCCTTGTAGATTCTGGATATTAGTCCTTTGTTGGATGTGTAGATTGTGAAGAATTTCTCCTACTCTGTGGGTTGTCTGTTTACTCTGCTGACTGTTGCTTTTGCTGTGAAGAACCTCTTTAGTTTAATTCTTAACTAAATGGCAACTCTCTCTACCCCTACCCCAATAATGTTCTTACCTGTATCACTGACTAACCCCTAAGCTGATGCTCTGACTTCCTTTTGACAGTGCCCGTCCTGAACCTGAACCTGACGAGACTATCCTATTGCAATTCAAATCTACTGGAACTACCACTGGTCAGGTGTGGATACTCTTTGGTTTAGGAAAATACATAACTTTACATTTGCAAAGTGCTTTACAATACTTGAAACAACAGTGTGTCATGGGAAGCAAGCCCTTACACTCACCCAGAGCAAGGGTAAGGAGCTGACTTTAGTCACTCATCTGGACAGCGGCAACCTGACTTCCATTACTCTCTAGAAATGGTCTCGTTAAAGAAAAAATCCCATGTGCTTCTGCGCTGTAAATGTGCCAACAGACAGCTCAGTAGGAAACATTTCCAAAGAGTAATATAATCATAAAATGACAATTGAAACAGTTATGAAAAATTCTTTACATACAATATGGAAATGAACAAAGGTATAGATACTGTTATAATGTCAAAAATAATATGGTAATTTCTAATATTATTCTGGAGGGGAACATTTTAATTACTTTTCTTTTTTTTTTTTTTTTTTTTTTTTTTT
>NW_016107608.1:2607020-2683717 GCF_001604975.1 Cebus imitator
GTAGAGACGGGGTTTCACCATGTTGACCAGGATGGTCTCGATCTCTTGACCTCGTGATCCACCCGCCTCGGCCTCCCAAAGTGCTGGGATTACAGGCTTGAGCCACCGCGCCCGGCCTTTAATTACTTTTCTTAAGCCAAAAAGTTAACTAACAAGATTTTACTTACTTTTGTTGCCAGAAAGTCAGAAAGAGGTTCCTTTTTTTTCAAAAGTAAGAAAGTAAATGGTTTTTCAAAACATAAACCCCCAACACGCCCCATTCCCCCATTCCCCCTCAGACTTCAGCAGTCTTAGACAAGAAATCTCCCTCTTTCAGAAGCCTTTTCAGTATTTATCAACCCTGAAGAGTGAGAGTCACATTTAACCTCAAGGCCTCTGCTGACTCTTAAATGAGTTCAAGTTACTAAACTCACTCCTCTTTCCTGTGTTATTTAAAAAGCATAGAAAGCGTTTCAAACTGTTTTAATTTTTCTTGATGTTGGTTGAGTTTGAAGTGAATTACTATTGAGTAAAGAGTTCAATACTAAGAATTAAAGGTAGCACTGAAAGGCAGAATTATCATAAGCCCTTCTAGAGGGCCCCAAATGGATGCTCTTCACCATCTCAACAAAACACAAGTTATCATTCATGTTAACATTGTTTCCAGGATTTTCTAAAAGAAAACACACTCATATCAAGCCTAAGATTCAAAATAAATTTCCTGAACCCCAAACAGAGGAAGAACGTGGACAAAGATTAGTGAGCAAACACTGCAATGAGAAAACAGGGAGGAGGGTGTAGCTAAGAATTGATTGCATGTGTATAGATGAGAATCTGTCAATCACATGACTATTTAGAGTTAATAACTTTAACCACCACTGGGATGCAGACTCATGTAGTATCCTAAATCTCTCCTTTCTTTCCAAAGTATAATTAGATGTCAAATAACACATCACTTGTGTTTTTTAATTTTATAAATTCCTTTAAGTTCATCCTTTCCCTGACCATCCACATAGCAGTGAGACCCAAAACACAGACACTGGACAAGAATAGGACTGAGAAGCCAGAGGCCTGAGCTCCAGATCTTGTTCCTCTTCCCAAGCAAGGAGACCCTGGAATCACTATCCAAGCACATCCCCATGTCTTAGCTTCCTCATCTGAAGAATGTCTTCACAAGACTGTTATGAGAATCGAATGAGGTCAGTAATACTAAGCACTTTGAAAACTTCAAAATGCTATAAAAACATTAGGTGCTGCTATTATAATTAATATATTCTTAGGCAAAAAGGTGCAAAATACACATGAATTTTAGATTCACCATTGTAGGAATTGAGGCAGACAGGAGAGCAGACATATTTTTCATTTTAAGTTAACAAAAAATTTATTTAAATCCTAAGAAATGAAGGAAAATAGCCTGTCCACAACCTGTTAAAATGTATATTTTCATATCAGAAATTATTTTGTTGCTGAATTAACACTCTACTCACATTTTTTAAACTAAAAATTTTAAACTACATGAATTATTCCAGTTCCATCACTCACAAGCTAGGAACCATAAATGGGAAAAATAATAGTACTCACATATTAGAACTGATGTGATGATTCCCTCATTACATGCTAAGCACATGTTATGTGCTATTTTAATGTCTGCATTGTAGTACAATAGTAGAGAATCAGCTAGACCTAAGTTCAAACCACTGCTTCAGCCCCTAATAGATATACAATTTGGGATGTAGATTTTCTCCTCTACACAATGAAGAGAAAATGTAGTACCTACTTCCTAATGTTGTCAAAATAATTTTCAAAATTTTATCATGAAGACTGGAAAGACTGCACATTTTAAGTGTTCAATAAGTGGTGGTATTGGCAGTTTTTACTTAGAGCATATAATCCTTAATAGTATTAGTACTGATAAACTATGAAATGATATCACAAATTATTTAACTTTCAGTGTTTTCTTAGATCATACAGTTCTAAAGAGATAG
Source organism: Cebus imitator (assembly GCF_001604975.1). Lineage (NCBI taxonomy): Eukaryota > Metazoa > Chordata > Mammalia > Primates > Cebidae > Cebus > Cebus imitator. The sequence continues at coordinate 2,608,985 of NW_016107608.1, forward strand.
CTACTCCAATCTTGGCAGCAGCAAAACGTAAGTGACTACAATGCAGGTTCAAGTTCTAAACCACAATCTCAAGTTTAATTCTGTTTCAGATCTACCATTGCTAAAATATTTTAAGCAGTCAAAAATACGTTTATCCTTAAGAAGCATACAGTTTATGTTTTCAAATTAAATTTTTTGTAGTATCAACTCTCCTACAAAGCCTCCATTGTCTAATCAATCTAGCATGCAATCTTATTCCACTAGAACACCATGCATTTTGAAGTATTTATATATTTTTCCAATATTTATCAACACCATTTCTTGCCAATTTAAACGAAAAATAAATAGCTCCTTAATGAGATTTAAAAAATCAAAACTTTTTTCATTTTTCATTTCCCCAATTCATTTTCATTTTTCATTTCCCCTCTTGGTGAAAATAAAGGAAGATTTTTTTTTAAGGTACAGGAGGAATAGGGGGATGGATAAAAGAAAAAGAAAACCGGAAATATCTCTGGTGTTTTTCAGGGCCAACAGCTTAGAGAAGTGTCCACCTCACCTGTGCTTCATGGCCACAGAAAAATATGCTACCACCTCACTTACTAAGGGCTTGGCTTTTAGTTCCCTGTACTTTTTATCATCTTTTTTCCTCCATCACTTTTTGGACCTCAGGACAGTTAAATCATAGCTTTCCAGAGATTAAAGGAATCTTAGAAACCACATTCTTATCCCCCCTTCCCGTTGCACAGCCTTGCAAGCTTGAAGGCAGCCTGATGCCCGAAAAGGCTGGTGACTTCTAGATCACAAAATGACCCTGGGTTAAGACCAGAGAGAGAACCCAAGCCTTTCCCTTCCCCAGGTAGAGTGGCTTCCCCATATGTGCTGTATTTCAGCATCTAATTTCCTATATTGCTGTCTCAAGTTTATACTGTTTAGCAAAAAGCAATCCATTGGTTTTTATTTTCTAAACAAAATATTACATCTGAGAGATCAAAAAAAGTATCACTCTCAAACAGTTTTTTGATAAGACACTAGCACCTGAATTACAAGAGCAAGGACAAGCTTCTCAATAGCATTAGTTTTTTCCTTATCATACGCTTATTTTCGTAATGCAATTACATCAGCATGGGCCGAAGTCCCGTCACCTTAATTACCTGACTCTTTTATGGCTAGTTACTTGTGAGAGGTTTATGTTCATTCACTTCATAATAAATGATCATAATTTTTTAAAGGATGATTTTTCACTTATTATACACATTTTCAGTGTGCATACAATAACAGTAAATATTAAAACAATTTCATGTGAAAAATATCCCTGAAATCCAACAATTATCTGCTGAAATCCAAGCAACAGAAATTATTCAACAATCTCAAACACTTGTGATTCATGTCTTCTCTGCGTCACCTAATCAAGTGTCAAAATAGAGAAAAAAACAGCAGAAGTTCTCAACTTCCAAAAATTAGGAGCTTTCAAATATAGAGAAGACTGGAGGAAAAGGATACTGGTCCTTACCCCTGAGCGCCCAGTGATCGATCTAAAGGGCAGATAATAGTCACCCTACCCTCTGAGGTGACTAGCAGAAAAAAATTACCTCTGGAGAAAAGATTCCCTCCCCCTACACTACTTTAATTACAAAATAATATTCATCCCATTTGGAAAGTTGATGCCAATTTTTTTGTTGTTGCTTTATATGTATGGTTTCTGTTTGCTTTTGCTAAGCCATCTACATGTGAAATTTAACTATATAATACAGAATTACATAAACCACTTAAGTTACATGCCCTACTTCAAGATTTAAAACAATTTACTTAAATGTTCTCCAGTTAAAAAGTAATATTAAAAACAAAGTATAATTACCTTTCCAAAGTCACGAACATCAAACAGGTCAAATGCCTCGAAGAGTTCACTTTTCCTCATTCCAAACGTCTCACAACAGGCCGTGAGAAATGTCCTTATGTTCTTCAAACACAGAAACTGAGGAATGAGAAAGAGCTGTTAGCATAGAGTTAATTATTCTGAAAGTTATCTATCCTCTGTAACACTCAGACTGCTCTAAAAATGACAAGAAAGCATCAAGCAGCCTTGAGGTTGCTTTTCAACTACTTATTCAGCAGTACTGACTGAGCATGCAGTCTGTCTCAGGCACAGGTAGCACAGCTGTGACCAAGGCAATTTCTACCCTCATGAAATTTATATTCTAATATGAAAAGGCAGACAAACAGAGGAATAAACACAAAAAAGCAAGTATTTTAACTTTCATATGGTGATAAGTGCAATAGGGAAAAATAAAGCCTGGAGGAAGGATCAGGAGAGCTTGTGGGGCTGGGTGGGGGGACTTAAGCAGGATGGTTAGAGAAGGTCTCACGCAGAAGAGGACGGCGGAGCAGAGATCTGAGGTGCAAAGGGAGCAAGCCACGCAGAACCGCAGCACGCAAGAGCCTAGCCTAAAGAAGCATCCCTTACCAAGGCCCTGGCACAGAGGCCTCTCAGCATGTCTGAGAAAGGGGTCAATGCAGCAAGGCAGAGTGAGCAGCAGGGGAAACAGGAGGAGAGATGGAAAGCTAATGGGGTCAGATGATGAAGATCCTTATTGGGCAGCTTTTACTCTGACTGATATGGGAGTACACCTGAAGGCCTTGGGCCAAAAGAAGGACATAATCTGATGGTTTAAAAAGGTCTTTTTGGGTTGCTGTGCTGGATACAGAATGAAAGGGACTAGAGCAAGGATAGAGGCAGAAAAACCAAACAGAAAGCTCTTACAATCACCTAGGTGAGAGACAGCTGTGGGAAGACCAGAGTGTGGTCACATTTTGACTGTGTTAAATCTGATATGCCTAAGGTCAGCTTCTGATATGCCTAAGGTCAGTCATCCAATAAGTGTGGGGTCCAGGGGATACACGTGTACTTCACACAGAAAAATGAGGAGGAGCTCACAAAAGAGTCTAAGAGTGACCAGTGGGGAAGCAGGAAAACCAGAAGATAAGCCTTTCCTGAACCCATGTAAAGAGAGTGTTTCTAGATGAAGGGAGTGAAAAACTATGTTAGATGCTGCAGATGGCCAAATAAGATTTAGACCAAGTGCTGCCCATGGACTCTGGCAGTGTGAAAGTCATGGGTACCTTGACAAAAGCAGGTTCTATATAAAGGACTAGGGTGAAAGGCTTCTTGGAGTTGGTTTCAGAGACAGAAAAGAGGAAGTGAAGATAGAATATAGACACCTGAGTTTTGCTGTAGAGGAGAGCAGAGAATGGTCAAGAGTTTTAAGAAACAGCAGATGAAGTCGTGACATGTTTCTGTTTTGAAGGGAATAACTTGATGGGTGGGGGTGAAGTTGGTCACAAAGGAGAGAGGGACAATTCCCCAAATGTAGTCCTGATTAGGCAAAGTAGTGAGAGATTAAGAGTTCAAGTGCAGAAGCTGACCTTAGAGAAGAGCATGGTCAGCTCATTCACACTATAACAGGGACATAGGAGGGAAGGCAGAGGCTACTGACTGCCTAAAAAAACAAAAGTTAAAATTTGCTTTTAGTATCTAAAAGGCTCACATGCACCTAGACAAAATACACACATATCCTAAAAGTGAATTAATTCTTTTTGGAAATATTAGCTGCAGTGGCATATACATGAAAACTTTAAATAAATGCAGCTTATTATGTAAGTTATACCAAAATAAAGTTTTAAAAAAATGGAAAAATCCTACTAACCATCAAAAAGTGAGCAACATATTAGCTAATTATTGTATCTTTGCTTTTTTAAAAGTGTTGCTAATGTTTTATTTCATTGTTTTGTTTATCTTGATTTTTTTTTTTTTTTTTTNCTCTTGTTACCCAGGCTGGAGTGCAATGGCGCGATCTCGGCTCACCGCGACCTTCGCCTCCTGGGGTCAGGCAGTTCTGCCTCAACCTCCTGAGTAGCTGGGATTACAGGCACATGCCACCATGCCCAGCTAATGTTTTGTATTTTTAGTAGAGACAGGGTTTCACCATGTTAACCAGGATGGTCTCGATCTCTTGACCTCGTGATCCACCTGCCTCGGCCTCCTAAAGTGCTGGAATTACAGGTTTGAGCCACCGCACCCGGCGCCTTGATTTTTTTTTAATTTGCAAAAAGCAAATCTTTTTTACTTCACCTATTAATACATTTGAAACATTCAGATTATTAATAGTCTTAACTTAGACACACTACCTTTTACAGGAATGATTCTCAGAAGCTTAAATATTTCAGGAGGGATTAAAACCACAAGGGAAGCATCATAAACCCTTTGAAACACAAAAGCATCAGCTAATCAGCACATGAAGTTACTGCTTTCACTTTAAAAAATTCATAAGAGACCTTTAAGACACAGAATCACTCTGCATGTAACTCTTCCACATAGAATTGCTTATTTACAGATTAAAAGCCCTGCATTCTGCCAAGACAGATAACAATTACTCTCTTGGGGATTATGCAACTGCTCTCTTGCAATATCATTTACATAATTAAGTGCCCAGCTCATAGCTCACAAAGGAACAAAGTATAATTGCACATGCCACCCTCTGAAGGTTTTCACCAAACTCATAAACATTCCCCACCTATAGGGAAAGCTGCAGAAGGCTTCCGCTAAAGCGCTTTGATCACTAATCCAGAAAAGCAAGTATTATTACTAAAAGTTAAAATATGAAATATTGCACGCACAGAAGATTTAAAAAGAGGCCTTCCCTTCACTTCTGGAATTCATCTTAAACTTACTCTTCCCTTAACTAGTTCAATTCTACTAAATTCCACAAATGTTTACTGAATTTGAAAGTCACTAATATACTCTCACTTTTCCAGGCAATCCTCAAATTTGGTCCCCACTTTATTTATGTATTTTTCAGTCAACAGTTTTTGAATACCTACAACATTACAGACAACAGAAATGTTAAAAATAAAGACAAAGCTCTTCTTCTCTATTAAATTTATCAGGAGATTTTCCCAGTGCTCCAAAATTTGGCTAACACTAGGCTCAGACTTCACTCAATGCTCACAAGTGTTTGGCTCTGTGCACATACAGGAAGAGAGTTGAGGGATGGAGGAAGTGAGCCTGCCAGCAGTCCACTCCAGGATTTTGCTTTGTTTTTACCATACTGATTTTTTTCCAGTTTATTTATTTTTTTAATTTCAGAACAAAAGTTGAAAGAATAATACAATGAACATTCCATCTATGCAACAATTGCAACATAGTGCCATATATGCTTTTGCATGCATACCCCTTATATATTTATAAAATTTATTTTGTTGAACTATTTGAAAATGAATTACAGATAGTCCTTGACTCCTATATACTCTGACTCTACAAGCATCTCCTAGGAATAAGAACATTTTCCTTCACGTCAACAATACCATTATACCTAAGAAAATTAATAATTTCATATTATCTAATATCCATTCCACATTCAAATTTCCTCAACTGCCCATTTTTTGTACTATTTTTCCCCCCAGTCTAGGATCCAATCATGTTTTAACCACTGCGTGTCACTGTTTTATCTTTGTAGTATCATTTAATCTAAAAATCCTGTTGCCTTTATTCTTCTTTAATGACTAAGAGTCCAGGCTGGTAGTCTTACAAGATGTCCCAAATTCTGCATTTGTTTGATTGTTTCTTCATGGTATCATTAAACCCATTATTCTTTCACTTGTATTTCCTGTGAACTGAAGGCTAAATCTAGATTCAAATTAAATGATTTTGATAAAAGTACTTGATACTGTGAACTTCATATTTGATCACCTCAGAAGACACAAAATGTTAGGCTATCCCATTGTTACTGATGCTAAACTCAATCATTTGGTTAAAATGGTTACTGCCCATCTCTCCACTGTAAAGTTACACGTCCCCCCTTTATACCAGTAAGTAACCCAGGGGCGAAGATGTGGTACCATGTGGCTGTCCTATTTCCCAATAATTTTTCACAATGGGATTAGCATCCCTTGATCATCCTTGCTTCAATTATTCCACATGAGATTTTAAAACGTGATTTTTCTAATTCTTTTATTATTTATTCCCTAGTATTCTTTTATAAAAAATAGAAAAAAGAAAGAAAAAAGACCTTCCCCTAACCCTCCATTTTTTCTATTTGTGTAATAATCTATTGCCATCATTATTTTTTTAATGCTCTTCTTGTCCCAAGTTTGGCCCCTGGGGGTCCCTTCAAATTGGTTCATGTTTCCTTTTGGCATAATTAATCATTACATTAATCTTTGTTTTATTGCTTTCTTATATGAAGTTGTCCCAGGCCCATCTCACATTTCACTGCTGTAGTTCTGGAATCAGCCATTTCTCCAAGTAAGTCTTATTTTCATTTATAAAATGAATAGTATTTGGAAACCAGCCTGAACACCACACTGCTCCTAGATTACAAGAGCCAATTCCATTAGAAGAACCAATACCTCCACCATTTGCTTAAGCGATATATCACTTGCAACAGAAAGGCTAATACACACAGGATTGGCCTAACTGTCCTCTAATGTTCCTCTTAGAAAATCTTATAATTTTCTTTGTGGACTGCATAATAAGCCAACTCTTATCTCACTGTGTTCAGACAAAAAGAAACTTGAGATAACTGAAGAAAACTGATGAATGATTTTATGGCTGGAGATGGAACTGGTGTTTTTGGCACAACATTACTTGAGTATAAATTGTTGGGTTTTTTCCCAGTCTGTTCATTCTTTGAGATCAGAAGCTATCTGCTAGACCTTTGAATCATCTGAAGCAGCTTCAAATGTATTGCCTTCAGAGATAGCTTATGAATCACAAGGGCAAATCCACCTCACTGTTTCATAACCAAACCTATTTTTGACAAAAAAAAAAAAAACTGTACAACTTTGCTAAATCATCTAACTTTTTACATGAGTTAACTTTAGAATCTGTGAAAATTTCAGTACTTAGAATTAAGTAACTTAGCTGACTTAGTAAAATATTTACTTGCACCAAAAAACCATTCTTCTCCTCGGACTTACCTCACAGACCCTACACACAGACACACAGACACACACACACACACACACACACACGTGTGCGCACATGCGTGCACTGACACTCGTGCCCAATTCTACCCCTGGTCCTGGTGGTGTCAGAGAGAATGTGCCTTCATGGGGTCTTGCAGAAGCTGCCTTCATTTTCCCACTAGAAATGATCTTCCCAGGTGGAAGCAATTTGTTTACCTGAAATTTTAAAGGGAGTGGTAACCAGTGCTATCTGAGCCAGACAGTATTTTAAACATGAGCCAACCCTATCTTCCAATCTAGTTATAATGTTTTCTTTCTTTTAATCTTTTTATTAATTGCATTTTAGGTTTTGGGGTACATGTGAAGAACATGCAAGATTGTTGCATAGGTACACACATGGCAGCGGGAAAACATTCAAGGCCAGCACGGTGGCTCATGCCTGTAATCCGAGCACTTTGGGAGGCCGAAGCGGGCAGATCACGAGGTGAAGAGACCAAAACCATCTTTTTAGTAGAAACCCTGTCTCTACTAAAAATACAAAAATTAGCTGTGCATGGTGGCATGTGCCTACAGTCCCAGCTAGACAGGAAGCTGAGGAAGGAGAATCGCTTGAACCCAGGAGGGGCAAGTTGCAGTGAGTCGAGATTGCACCACTGCACTCCAGCCTGGGCGACAGAGCATGCATGACTCCATCTCAAAAACAAAAAACAAAAAAACATTCAAATGCTCCTTGAGAGCCCTAGACAACCAGGGAGCAGCTTTCTTGAATAACTGACATATGAGGTAAGAAAGGACGAGTGGGAGTCACCTACACAAAGAGAAGGAGTGGTTGGTGTTCAGAAGGCAGGAAGGCAATTTCCACACTTGGAGTGAGAGGGTGCTCCAGGTAAATGGCAAAGCACATGCATGAAAGCATGGACCACATGGGGCAGTGGAAGTGGTTGAGATAGACACTTCTCTGGACAAGAGCACTGACAGAGGAACAGGAGAGGGGAGCTGGGATTTCCATGGCATGCCAAAGGGATCTGGGCTTTATCCTAAAGAAGGGATGAGGTTAAAAGGTCTTAATCAGGAAACTGGAGGCCACACATGGTGGCTCACGCCTGTAATCCCAACACTTCAGGAGGCCGAAGCAGGCAGATCACCTTAGGTCAGGAGTTTCAGACCATCCTGGCCAACATTGCAAAGCCTCAACTCTACTAAAAATACAAAAATTAGCTAGGTGTGGTGGTGCAAGCCTGTAGTGCCAGCTACTGGGGAGGCTAAGGCACAAGAACTGCTTGATCTTGGGTGGTGGAAGTTGCAGTGAACTGAGATCATGCCATTGCACTCCAGCCTGGGCAACATAGCGAGACTCTGTCTCAAAAAAAAAAAAAAAAAAAAAAAAAAAAAGTGGAATACTCAGCTTGGTGCTTTATGATTATTAGTGTTGTAGTGATGCTGAAGTGCTTGCTATGTGCCAAACCATATACTAAATGTTCATGCCATTCAATCCTCACAACAATTCAATCAGAAAAGCTTTATTTTTTTTTTAATACATACTGAGGCTTAGAGATTTACCAACGTTTACATAACTGCTTTTGCCAAAGTAATAAAGTCAGGATTCAAATCCAGACATCCTGGCTACAGAGCCTATATCCTTAACTACTATGTAATACTAACTCCATTTTTGCAGCGTATAGAACTAAATGTTTTTCTTCTTACTAGAGAGATGATGTGGCAATAGGTAGACAAGACAAGGACAATCAGGACATCATTATATAATTTAATAAGAAATGATGGGTTATAGTCTACAACAGTAGAAGGAGAAATGGAAAGAACTCTAGGAGACTACATGGAAAAGAAATATTTGGTAATTGATTGTGTGTGGGGGGGGAAGCAGTGGGAGAGAAAACAGAAGACCTCAGAATTATAACTGTGCCTCTCTCTGCCTTGGGCACTGGATGGTCAGCAGGGCATTCACTGAAAATGGTAACTTAGCAAGTTGGGGAACATAGTGTGTGAAAAGGAGGTCAAAGAGTCAGTTAATTCTGGTCTTCATATATGCAAACTCCCAGTAATTAGACGCTGCCTAGCCTCTCTCTCAGGTATATCCAGTGAAAAGTGATATATTCCAATAACAAAGCCACGTGTCTTCAACAATCATGCTTAGCCTCTCTGCCTCTTCAGAAAGGCAAGAATAGCTTGCGTATTCCAAGGTAATGAAGGAAAATGGTAGAAAAACACTCAATATTGATGCATGTAGCTTCTGAAGAAGAAAGTTTAACACCATCAAGGTCTAATACATCCGAATATTATACATCAGGCCAAACTCCTCCTCTCTCCCTCTCTAAAGGGCTCAGATCATCCTTTTTTTAACTGGCAAGGAGGAAGAGGTGGAAGGAAAATAATAACACCAAGCTTTTCTCTTACTGGGGCTTTCTAAAATTAGGTGAGCTACATCTTTTTTTTTTTTTTTTTTTTTTTGAAGCAGAGTCTCGCCCTGTTGCCAGGCGCCAGGCTGGAGTGCAGTGGTGGGATCTCCACTCACTGCAACCTTCACCTACCAGGTTCAAGCAATTCTCCTGCCTCAGCCTCCCCAGTAGCTGGAACTACAGGTGCACACCACCACACCCAGCTAATTTTTGTATTTTTAGAAGAGATGGGGTTTCACCATGTTGGCCAAGATGGTCTTGATTTCTTGACCTCATGATCCGCCTGCCTCGGCCTCTCAAAGTGCTGGGATTACAGGCGTGAGCCACCACATCCAGCTAGGTAAGCTAAATCTTACATCTCCTTGAAATTTAATAACAGAAGAATAATTTTTATTTGAATGAGGACTTTGTCCTTTTCCCCTGTAAATCAGTGGGTCCCAACAGAAGGGGCATCACATCCTCATTCTAAGAAATCATATCTTCAGATGTCCCCTGAATTATACAATAAGTATGTTACACTTGGTAACAGTTCAGGACTGCACAATATGAAGCTTCAAATTATTTTCATACTGATGCTAATATCACAAGTAAATAACAACTCTGAAAAACATGCAGAGAAGAGATAAATGGAGAAGGGCTATTCTTTGGCTCAAATCTTACGTGCAATTCACTAAACCAAAACCTCCCTATTCCCAGAAAATTAAAAGCCAATATTTTTGTTTTGATTATTGTCCAGCCCACAACTCATTTTTAATGGGTAATTTTTTAAGTCATTCATTCAAAAATACAGTAGTTTACCATTTAAAGTTAACAGAGTTTTTTTTTTTTACAGTATTCAATGATAATACATTTTCATGAGTTATATGTAACTATATTGAAATGGCTAAGCTCATAAATGCAGGGCTAAATTTTGATAACACATGCACCCTCTTTGCTCTGCAGCACTTGGCTCATACCTGTTATGGTAATAACTGTGCTTGACTCTAATATATCTGTCTGACCACCTAATGCCCTATGAAAAAAAATTGTAAATATTTGAGAGTAAAGAAAACATCTATATCAGCTTTGTATCCCACAGCTTTTATAGCACATACATGTTTTCAAATAAATTGATGAAAGAATGCTGATGTAGTTTATTTCTAGGAAAAATTAAATGCAACCATTTCTTAGTAGTCAGGGAACTCAGTAAAATTTTACAATAAATTGCCATCATATCCTCTTACTTCAAAGTTAATGTAGCAATGTGTCTTTTTTAAGTTACCTAAGAACATTGTTAGAAGTTATGTTAATATTTATAGATAATATCAATAAAGATTTTAAATTATTAGGCAATTACATTCATAAGCATGATCTTCAGTCTGTGTTTCCTGCCTCTGGTGCTTGTTCAGTGGGAAGCTGCTAACTGATTTTTCAGGGGCCCTTGGACATTAGTCACCATAACGCGCACACACACACACACACAAGCCCTCTGCTGCTTTCAACAGCTCTTGTCCTCATAAGAGGGAGCACTGTACCCCTCTCCCCTGGCAGAAACTTAGACTTAGAAACTCAGTTTCAAAGGTTTTTCTGTCACAGAAAAACCCTGGACACAGAAAAGGAAAACAAGCAGAATCTATACTCTTCCTTTTGTATTTTTAGTCTATGAGCTGAAAAACTGAATACCTGGGAAGTACGGAGGTCCAAGTTAGCCTGAATCATCTATTTCACTAAGTTAATTAACCTGCTAATGAAAGCGGTGCACGTGACTGCCTTTAGTGAAAGAATGTAGCACTCAACTATTTTGTTAGCCAGAAGACAGCTAGCTCAAAGCAGCAGAGACGAGGCCCAGTCTACAAAAAAAGGAAAAAAAAAGTTAAAAAGAATTAATAACCAAAACCTAAAATGCAATAAAATAAATAAATGGGAAAAAAAAAAGAATTAATAAGACCTGGTATTTGATAGCACAACAGGGGACTATACTCAATAGTAATTAACTGTACATATTAAAATAACTAGAAGAGTACAATTGGATTGTTTGTATCACAAAGGATAAATGTTAGGGGGGACAGATACTCAATTTTCTATGAGGTGATTATTACACACTACTTGCCTGTGCCAAAATAGCTCACGTATCCCGTAAATATAAACACATACTATGTATCCACAAAAATTAAAAATATTTTTAGGGTGTGTGTGTGTGTGTGTTTTGAGACGGGGTCTTTCATGTTCTATCACCCAGGCTGGATTGCAGTGGTGCAATCTCAGTTCACTGCAGCCTCAGTCTGATCTTGTGGGCTCAAGAGATCCTCCCACCTCATCCTCTAGACTACCTTGCCTCACTAATTTATTTTTTTGTACAGATGCGGTCTCACTATGTTTCCCAGTTTGGCCTTGAACTCCTGGGCTCAAATTCTCCTCCCACCTCAACCTCCCAAAGAGCTGAAATTATAAGCATGAGCCACCATGCCTGGCCCAAAGAATTAAACAGTTTTTTAAATATAAAAATTTTTAAAAATATGACCCAATCTACATTCCCAAGAAAGCTTGCAAGGTTCTCCACTTAGGGTATGGAAAACAAGCGTTTCTTTCTGCAGATCCCATAAAAAAGTAATAGAATACAGTAGCTAAAGTCAGGATTTTGATGTCAGTGGAAATCGTGGTGGTTTAACAATAGTAAGGTCAATAGTAAAAACAGTGGAATAGAAGTAGTGGCAATAGCTGGACCAGCAGTGGTGCTGGCAGCAGCTGCTAACACAAGCATGGAGGGTGAGAAACAGAATCTCACACTACCCATATGTGGGCTAGAAATGAACTGCCCTTCCAAGACAGAGGAGCTTTAGCACTGCACACCAGCCAGGATAACAGCTCCCTGTAAAGCGGAGAACAAGAATCTCCATGCTGGCCTCACCCCAGGGGGAGGGGAACTGGTGTTGTTCCTCATTAGAGCACAACACTCAAAATGAGGGAAAAGTCTGTGGTAACACATAAGTCCTATGCTTTAATTTCTTTTATCTTTTTGAGATGCAATATTTTTCCTTAACTGGATAATACTGCTTTATGACACGCTAATGGCAGACTACATTAGTTTACTAAATGAATTCTTCTGTTATGCTGTAATTTGAACTCTACTCACTACAACTTATTTAAAAAGCACCAACAGTTTTTTTTTAAAAAAAAAAAAAGGAAAAGAAAAATACAATTCAAAAACGTTACATTTTAATTACCCATGAGTAAAATAATAAGTAATTGGAAATCATCACTAGGAGAACACAGATAGTCAAGCATAACAAACCTACAGAAAGATAATTATCTCCAAATTAGGAGGTACATTTACCTGCCTACCCACCTCTTCATGTCTAAGTCTCTTCCTCCTTATTTAACCTACCCTTGACTTGTAACAATACTTAACTGTATCAGGTAACTACCATTACAATTCCCATTTACAGATGAAGCCATTGGGGCACAGACGGGTAAAACAATTGGTCCTACGTCTCATAGCCAGTAAGTGATGGGGCAAGGTTCTATCCCAGGCTGTTGGCTCCCAAGTCCATGACTTCAACAACCATAATATTCTGGTCTCTTATATGACAGACTGTCCCAAACGAGGGAGCTGGGAGCTACAAGTTCTGTCCTGAAGGGGATGATAATCTTGTAAAGGAAAGAAACACATGAACAGGACATGTCAATCTCAGTGTAACACTAGGTTTAGTTCCAGTGAAAGGAGGTAGATTCGTCTTCATATCTCCAAGGAAGCGGCTGAACTGAACATCCAAGTACGAACAAAAAGGTTATGAGAAACAGTATGGTGAGAAGCAAGGGGACTAGCACAAGCAAAGGCCTGGCCAAAATTTTGGAGGAAATGCAGCAGTTCAACTGGAAGTCAGAATTAATTTATCTGAGAAGGTAATGCCTCACAGCAATGACCGCATCCCACAAACAACTTATAGCACTGACACATGTCCCAGGCATGACACTAAGAACCTGCCTTGGAGTATCTCAGTTAATACACATAACCCAATGAATAAGACGCCATCATTCCATTCTACCCATAATGAAATTGAGATGCCACAAATAATCCAAAGCTATGGTAGCTAACAAGTGTAGAGACAAATCCAACTCTCCTACCGGCACTCCTCCCTGACATTATGAGGCCTCTTGGGGAGGAGGTTCTACAGCAGCCTTAGGACTGGACTGTGAGCACCTGCCATTTATCCAGACCTGTGTTCCACTCTAAGGAATGCCTGGCATGACACCACACCTCAGGAAAACACACTACAACCAACTTAACTTGTTGGAAAAAACAAAGTTGAGGACTTCCTCTATTTGGTTTTACCCCCAAAGCTTTAAGAAATCTAAGAGGATGACTGAGCTAAGATGGGTTCTGTATAGTGGGTAGTTTCCAAAACAGCTTTTCTCTTCCTATGAATCTTATTCATCTAGGTTTGTACAAACTTATACTTTCTTCCTTCAATTCCAACCATGCTGGAAACTTCTGCCACATTGCTGTGTTCCTCACCCTTTGCCCTCTCCAGCAGCACACCCCTACCCAGGAGATCATGTTTTTATATCCGCTGCTGCTCTGCAGTGTTTGGTATAAACTCAAATTTACAAAATAAAAATGAAACAAAAACCTTTACTTGTCATGGAAAAGAAAAACTGTTAGAAAAGTTTTAAATAAAATACAACAAAACCATATCCAAATCCATTACATTAACAAATGTTCTACCAATTGTATTTCTATTCAAACGCAAGGAAACAAAGTAAAGTAAAATAAGAAAGTAAATATAAGTTATTAAGTTAAACTAGAAATAGATGAAACATTTGTTAGTATGTTTTCACGGGTCAAACAGAACTTCTCCAGGTTTGCTCTCAACCCTAAGGCTCTGGGCCTACCCGAGCCCCAGGCCCCATCCCTTACCCACTGAGGCTCCATCCAGCCCTGGCAGCAAGCAGCAGCCACAGGACTGCGCTGTTAACCACATGGCAGACACACTTCAGTCAAACTCCAGTCAGTCAGCTTTGATCTGAATGTCTTCAATCACAGACTGAATTTGGCGCTTTCTTTTGTCTAGAGTGACCCACCAGTGCATGTTGTTAAAAACAGCAATAGCAAGAATACTCTTATAAATAATCTGATTTTAAATCATTATATTAAATATCACAAGAATTATTCTTTGGGATAGAAATATGCCCAATACATAAAATCAGCAACCATTCATTCTGGTTTTTTATGGATCTTTTATTAAATGTAAATTCCACAATGTTGTCCTATCTCCATGATAAATGCCCCCAAAATACCCATATTTGAATATCCAAATTACATTCCACATATTGCCTTTCATATTCAGAATGTTTTAAAAAATCTTTTACAAAGCATGCGTCTTAATTTTTAGTTCAAAACCCTTGCTTACTGTTCACAGAAAGCCAAGGTGTGTAAGTGCCACTTCTGAATGGTGACACTGTGATACCTCAACCCATATACCAATACACCCCCTGCTCAGAAACCTGGCCCTCTCTGATGTTTCATGACCCCCAGGGCTTTGATCTGCTTACCCAAACTAAATACATAATAATTTTTCTGGCATATCTTTAATTTTTCCAGTTCGTTTTCTTCTCTGTCATTTTGTAACAATTAAGTAGAAAAGATATATCATTAAACTTGAAATAATTATTAGTTTTACAAAATAACCATTTTTCTGGCCTCCAGCCAAGCTGTTGTTTTGGTTCTATACAAAAATTTTGGGGGGTTACTTGGTAAAATATCTTGAAGATCAGACTTAAGAATACTATGTTAATTATTCTATATAAAGTAAAATGAAAGGACTAATGGTTACTTTTTAAACTTGCCTTATTATGCCTACTGGCATAATGGCAGGAATAATAATAATAGCATAATAAAACACATCGGAGAACACTGTTATTAACTGTATACTGTGATATCTTCTTTATTGAAAGCGGTAATCTGCAGTGCAACTAAAAACGAAGCGCAACATTCCCCACAAGCGATTTCAACTTCAGAAAAAAGTGGCCTATATAATTTCTGTGTAGAAATAACCAACAAAAACAGTATTTAAACTGCAGCTCAGATCAGCAAAATACTTAGCACTACAATAGGCAAACTACCCTCCCCTCTTCTGGCCCCCAACTACAAAAGAGAACACCACTTTCCTTCTCAGTGCCTTTGGGCAGGCTTCTTCTAGTGAATCAGGCTTCCCGATTCACATTTTTTTTCTTTTTGGAAACAAAGTTTCACTCTTATCACCCAGGCTAGAGTGCAATGCAGCAATCTAGGCTCACTGCAACCTCCACCTCCCAGGTTCAAGTGATTCTCCTGACTCAGCCTCTCGAATTGCTGAGATTACAGGTGCCCACCACCAGGCCCTGCTAATTTTTCAATTTTTGTAGAGACCATATTGACCAGGCTGGTCTCAAACTCCTGACCTCAGGTGATCCACCTGCCTTGGCCTCCCAAAGTGCTGGGATTACAGGCATGGGCCACTGCACCCGGCCTACCTTGATTCACTTTGAAACAAAATTATTCTTGTATATATCAGTCACTGTTTCTCTGTACTGAATTACATTCTATTTTCTGTCTCTATTTCTACCTAATTGATATTCTCTGCACCCACACTCCTCTGAATTTAGCATCATCTCCAAATTTTATGTAAATTTAAAGATAGGCTCACCTACATTTTACAGTCTGGGGCTTAGAGAAGGTAAGTAACCTTCCTAAATTTACCTACCCAGTGCCAGTAGGCCAGTGGGTGTGATCTGAATGCAGGCCTGTCTGACTCCTGGGACCATTCTTAAGGACTACAGTAAATTATCTCCTTTATGGCCAACAATTCTTGATGGCAGAGCTAGGATTTGCATCCATGTCTTTTGTTCCTAGTTCTCCTGTACGGTTTGTGTGTGTGTGTGTGTGTGTGTGTGTGTGTGTGTGTGTGTGTTTGTGTGTGTGTGTATCCTGTCACTTGCCATGTAGCAGGCTATTTTCAGGGCATATAACAATGACCAAAAACCTCAAAATTCTGTTACTATATAATACTATACAATTGGATAGATTTTATGAAAGATGTTTGATTAAAATAATATAACATCTGAGAGGAGAGAATGACTATCACTACCCAGAGTTGCCATGCAAGACTTAACACAGAAATGTATGGCGTGAAGAATGAGGAATACTCCAGGTAGAGGAAGAAGAAATGAAGAATGACTATATAATGTATTGTCCAAAACAGATTTTTTTTAAAGAAAGAGACGCTAGCAATAATTGTGGTAGGACAACAGGGCTTGAACCAGGACCATCTGCGGTGAAGCAGGACAATGGTCTTCAGACAGAAAAAAAAAAAAAAAACTGGTTTAGGCAGAAGGAGCTACATATACTGTTATGGCTGCTTAAAGATCCATAACATTTCAAACAGTGCTCGATAATAAAAAAATAAATAAAGCAAACCCTACACCACATCTGCCTTACAGGGGTAGAGTGGCAATAGATAACTACTGAAGAAGCAGCCTATAAATAGCTGCTTAGAGAGGCCAGAGTCTAGAAGGATGTAGCACAGTCTATTCAGGAAGCTGTATGATGTAAAAGTATCTTCCATTTTTTGCAGAAAAATGGCTAAGTTAGGTGCAGATTTAGAGAACACAGAGATTAAGGTATTTAATAAACTTGGGGATAAAGATAAAACACTTAATTCATTGAAATTGATTTTACTGTGAACATCTGACTCAAGGAGGACTAAAGACATCTGGCTTTGGAAATTAACAGAATTTGGGAGACTCTACCCATTTATTTTAATTTTATTACCTGCTTTTATTACCTGATTGAAAAACTTATTTATGGCTTATACTCCAGATTTTAGCTCTGCTCACTATTTCACAATCTTTATTTTATAAAAAGAAAATTGTATATTTTTTTCTAAGTATAGTATCAATGCTTAGGATTTGCACTAACATCATCATATCAGCAAGAAGTAGTAAACTGTGAGTCAGATTCGTGGACATATATCGAATCCAGAGCGCTAACCATTATACTATGGATCATGTACATATATCGTATATATTGTTATCTGTATGTTTTATAAACACAAACATGATTTTCTTAATAAATACCACCACTTCTATGCAGTGTCTCTTCTGGAAATATTAGCCATACCGAATACTAACCAGGTTGAAGAATATCCAATTAAGTATAAGAAATACTTCTTGGTCTTTTCTTTTTCTCACTTTTGTCTTAGCCTTCCAATAAACCCTGCCACCTCTAAATCAAAGAGAGTTTGCATCTTCTTCAGCAATTTGCTAATCCAATCAAACTCCATTACCCCTCCTCACATTCCCACCATAAACACTATTTCTGTCTTGGGCTCAATAGTGAATTAACAGTGCTTTACTTCCAGTGGCAAGAGAAAAATCTAACAAGGAAACATAAATGAACAAACCAACTTGAATTCTGTTAATTCCCACAACCAGATACCTTTAGGCCGCCTTCTTTGAGTCAAATGTTCACACTGAAATTAATTCAATGAATTAAATGTTTTATCCTTTTTTATCCCTAACTCTAGCAAATACTTTAACTTCTGTGGTCTGCAAATCTGCAAATAATCTAGCCATTTTTCTGCCAAAAATGGAAGATACTATAACTGGGTTTTTTGAGTGCCGGCGAGGCACAGCTCCTGTGGGTTCTTGGCCTCGAAACTCTTAAAGAATAAGCAGTGGAGCCACTGAAGGTGCACCGCATGCTTGTAACAGTAAATATCGGACCCAAGAAGTGTTGCAGAAAGGTGATTTTATTCAGGAAGAGAAAAGAGAAGGAAAGGAGAAGAAGAGAAAGGCTTCCACCAAGCATGTGGAAGGGGATTCCAGAGGGGAAATCCCAGAGGGAGCTCCCACCATGTGGGAGGGGATTCCAGAGAGTTGGAAATCGGGTGCACTACTGCACCCGATTGGAGTTGAAAATCGGAGCAGGGGAATTTATCCTGGGAGAAATTCCCACCTTCTCAAGTTCCTCTGGCCAATGAAAAGAGTTCCTTTAAACTTCTGCTAGGGTGATTGACTTTTAGTTTCTTCCCGGGCCAGCGAAATTCAAACATAAACCGTTGATCTCGGATGGAGAGAGATGGGAGGGGGGGATGGCACTGGGAAATTCTTACCCTTAAAACTACGCCCCCTCATGGACCCAGAAAGGGAACACATTCCCTCAATACTTTCGGATCATACAACTTCCTCAACAGACTATGCTAGATCATTCTAGAACTCTCTTCTCCCTAAATAGGTATTTATAGGCTGCTTCTTCAGTAGTTATTCATTGACACTTTACTCCTATAAGGCAGATGTGGTGTAGGGTTTTATTGTTATTTTTATAATCTAACACTGTTTAAAATGTTATGTGATTTTTAAACAACAGCCACTTGTACATGTAGCTTCTTCTGCCTAAGACAGTTTTTCTGTATGAAGACCATTGTCCTGGTTCACCACAGATGGTCCTGGTTCAAGCCCTGTTGTCCTACCACAATTATTGCCAGTGTCCCTTTCTTCAAAAAAAATCTGTTTTGGACAATACATTACATAGTCATTCTTCATTTCTTTTTCCTCTACCTGGTGTATTCCTCATTCTTCATGCTGTTACATTTCTGTGTTAAGCCTTGCATGGCAACTCCAGGTAGTGACAGTCATTCTCTCTTCTTAGATGTTAGATCATTTTAATCAAATATCTTTCACAAATTCTACACTAACAGAATTGAGGTTTTTGATCATTGTTATATGCCCTGATCATGGACTGCCACAAGGCAAATGAGACACACACACACATACACAGAGAGAGAGAGAGGATACAGAGACAAAGAAAACTAGGAACAAAACACCTGAATGCAAACCCTGACCCTGTCATCAAGAATTGTGTGACAGAAGGAGGTAACTTAGCATAGTCATTAAGAACGGGCTCAGGCATCAGACCAGGCTGCTTTCAAGTCACCCATCCACAGGCTAGGTAAATTTGAAAGGTAACCTATCCTGTTAAGCTCCAGATTATAAAATGTAGATGATTCTGTCTTCCTTATAGACAGTATTTAGTCTAGTGAAATTATGCCTCTCAAATATAATTTTAAGAAGCAGTAAGCTTTCACTAAATATTATGTATTGCTAATGATAAAATGATAAATCATGAAATAAAAATATATCCCTAATTTTATGCTATTAATATGTCACAATGACATACCACTGTTAGCGGAATTATCATTATTAGGCAATCATTTAAGCCAAGAGAGTCTTGGTTTGTCCTTTTATAGTAGGGGGAAAATTACGTTTTCCTTAAAGGACTTGTATTAGGTGAGATAATCTATAAGCAATCTAAGTTTCATTAACTGATTTCATTCATTAAGCACTGACTGAGTATCCATTATGTGCTAGGTACCACTTTAAGCACAGGCTAAGTACAAGATTAGATGCCAAAGATACAAAGAGAAGACAGACAGGCCTTTTCCCAAAAAGTCTAAGGAGCAGCATTTAATCTGAAGGAGTTATACAGATGCAAGTATCATTGCCATCTCTTACTCTCCTGCAAACTTCCTTTTCTGATTCTCTTTCTCTTTCTTCTCCTTTTTTCTTTTTTTTGTTTCTTTAACCAACATTTAATCTTTGCTACCTGAATTTAGGCAAAAAAAAACAAAAAATTAGTTACAAAAAAAAAAAAAAATGACGTAAACTACTCTATATCTATACATAAAGACCATAATGAATTCACTAAATCAATATGTATTCATTAAAAATTATAGGCATTCTAAAATAATTTTGTGAGTGAATATTTTTCCCTAAATTTCTGAAAATCAAGTATTAGGTTTGCTCATGTCATACTCTCCATGCCCTCACAAGTCTAAGGAAGACAAAGATAACCTTTCTCTTGGCCTAGATTCCCCTCTATTCCTATACCCATTTTGAATGTCAGCAATAATATTTCAACACTAACTGCCTGTTCCTTTCCCATGTGCCCATTTGTATGGGGGTTATCCCTAGGCTGAGCACTACCTGGCCTCCAGTTCATGACTAATACAAAAGATATTCTAGGTGATTCTGGAAACGGCTAAAATAGGTCAACTAAAATCGGAGAGTACAAAACTTGAAAATATACAGAGCAAAAAACGTGGTCAAGTTGCTAAAGCTCAAGTGTCAACTTACAAATATAATAAAATTCAGTGAGATGTTCCCATGGCCAGTTATTCTGTCATGAACATTTTCATTTTTAGCAGTACAACTTTACTTAGTGACTTATTTTTGAGCAAGATTATATAATAACATTTAAATGATTTTCTATAAATACTGTGCCAGCCTCAATTTTAAACATTTGCTCCATTTTAAAGTTTTTTACATATCTAGGAAAATACTTTTCCCAAGAATACCGTTCTCCAACTTTATAATAAAAATCACAGTAAAAGTGTTTACTTAAAAGTAATCTACTTTTACAAGCCTGTGTGTTTGTATTAGTCCACTTTCACACTGCTGATAAAGAAATACCTGAGACTGGGTAATTTACGCAGGAATAAGGGTTTAATGGACTTATGGTTCCAAGTGGCTGGGGAGGCCTCACAATCATAGCAGGAGGCAAGGAAGAGCAAGTCACATCTTACATGGATGACAGCAGGCAAAAAAAGCTTGTGCAGGGAAACTCCCCTTTATAAAACCATCGGATCTCATGAGACTTATCCACTGTCATATAAACAGCACAAGAAACACCTACCCCCGTGATTCAATGACCTCCCACCAGGTCACTCCCACAATCTGCAGGAATTTAAGATGAGATTTGGCTGAGGACACAGACAAACCATATGGTGTTCTCCTGAGCAAGGTTACATGAAAATTATTTTTTAAAGATCAAGCATTAAATGTGGCATTGTTCTTCTTCACCATATCCAACTTTTTTTCCTAGGTATGGTATTATGTTCATTAATATCCCCACAACATCACAAAATAGGAAAATTGTTTCACAAAATAAATGTCAGGGCCACCTCTGTGCAAGAACAGTGCATCACGATTTGCCATGAACACATCGGTTCTGTAAAGAAAGATTCCTGGCAAATGAAGGTAAGTAGCACAACCCAGTCAAAGCACACATAGAATACTGACTTGGGGTGCAACAATTCAATGATGACCAATGTCATCCCTCAAAAGCATTATTATAAATAGTTAAATTATTTCCTATAGTTGACCGTGGCAAGAATTTTCATTAAAGTTCATATTCCAAACAATGGCATATTAAATGTTTATTAATTTAAACTTTGACACAGAGATTCTGTTGAGAAAAGATTTCATAGCTCTCACTGCAGAGAGCGAATTTTAAAGCTAGATAAAAATGCAATTTTCACTACTCAAGAAGGAAAGGTAGAAGAAAAAAAGGCAGAAATTTAAACTGGCATCAATTTATTAAGTAAAATATCTTCCTCTTAGGACAGATATCTTCTTGCCTACAGCAAGTTTCATTATAAGTTCTCAGACATCCCAATTAAAACAAGCTGCCATCTCATAATAAGGGAAGTGATACAAATCTCATTACATAAGAAATTTCATTATGATGAAATTAAGTGTTTAGAGAAACAAAATGATTCCTAAATTTTGGCAAGTAGCTCCCAAAAACAGAGAGACAAGAGACAGACAGACAATCTGGTTATATTACTCTCTCTATAATTAAAGACAATAAGTGCTTTCCTCATAATTCTTACCTTTTAAAAATGGCAGATACAAATATTATAGTGTGTTATCATAAACTATAGAACAGTGACTGAAAGACAAATTTCAAACTATTTGCTCACTATTTGGCACAATTATCAAATGTACTTTCCCAAACATTTCCCCCATAGAAGTACCCCTAATGGCAGAGGAGAATAAATGCTCATTCCTGGTGTTCTGGTTGCCTGAAGTAGCCCAGTCTATCACACAGTTAGAATTTCTTTATCATATGTAAGCTCTGCCTTGTAATCTATCAGATAGTCACATGTGCTTTAACACAAAAGGTGCTATAAATTATTTACAATGGATTCCACTCCCTCCACTTCCACTGCAAAGCCTCCCATGATGTCTGCTGCCCACCCAAATGCTTAGTGAAAGAAGCTGGGGAAATGAGAAATCAAGAGGGAGAGACTGGGTTTCTTATCCAGGTCAGTTTGGGACCCAGAGGGGGGAAAAAAGGGCTATGGAAAGCAGGAGCAGGAACACAGGGCTGCAGTGACCATGAGAACTTAAGACCCAAGACTTCAGAATCTTGTTGGAGGAGGAATTGGACTCTCACCCACAGGACGTGAGTGGGGAACTAAAGTCAATTTTATTTCCTCAAAGGTGTAGAAAACCATGGCTAACATTTGCATTCCACTTACACTGTACTTATAAAGGTACTTTTTCACATTGCTTGTCATCTGCTGTTATAATGCAGGAATCTGAAAAATAATAATTAGTAGAACTAATATTTATAAAGGTCTTACTCTGTCAGACACTATCCAGTTCTCACAGCGATCCCCATTTTACAGAAGAGGAAACAGAGGCAGAAAGATGTTAAATACTTACCCAATGTCATACAGCCAATAGTTAGAGGAGCTGAGATTCAAACTGAGAGCAGCCTGGCTTTACAGTTACTAAACTACGAAGTTACTAAATACTTCACTATAAGACTACCTAATGACACAGGAAAGAAAGGCTGATATTATTGGCCACGTCACTGATTCCTGTATGCTTGTAAAAGATTTATAATAAATAATATAGTCGCATTTTTATTAAATAGTAATCCCATCTCAATTATATGTCCTTGCTCAAAAATCAATTATTTATAAATTTTGCATATTTTTACACAACTGTGAAATTTTATATCTAATAAACATAAATCATATAGCAATATAAAAACTGTATTGTTATTGTGCATATGGAACTCACAGCAATTTACCCTGAAAAAATTTAGCAGTAACACCAGGACACTGCTGCTATACAGAAAGTGTTCAATGAAGTGGCACCAGAAATGTGGCCCCGCGGGGATCCATTTTCAGCCTGGACTTCTTGCAGGAAGGAACCCTCCCTGCCAGAGGTGCTGCCACACACTTTCTTCCATGGCCACACGCACCTGCAGGACTCTAATTCCATCAGAACAACACAGATACATAATGTTCAATTTAGGGAACCAGAGCACTGCAGAACCACGGAGCCATTTCTATAAAATATTGTTTGGCAACCTGCATTTGACAGAACATACTGGACATATATCAAATATTAAGAAGAAATCAATTGATAAAGCTCTCCACGTAGAGATAGAGACTTACTATGAGCAAGTCCTTAAGAACTGACCCCTTAAGAAGAAGAAAAGCAGGTAGGGTGCCTCTCCTCACTCCCACCCTGCCCAAGAACCATTAATCTTCCAATATAACTAGGATCATCCCTGCCCTCATTCATCAAATTGATGGCACAGCAGCCATTATTACTAACTTGATACCTAAAATGACATGTACATTCTCTGTATTTAGCGTACTGTTATTATTGTTCTGTGTTAGTGAATTAAAAAAAAAAAACTTATATAGAGACGTTAAGGTATTTACTCAGAGATTTACTCTCCTATATCTATGTTTTCTAGAAAGCCCTTTAGTTCCTCAAACACAAAACCTCGTGCCACAAGAAACCTAATGATAACCCAAGCCTAGTGTACTAAGATCAAGATTGGCGGAGGTTGGAGGTGTGTGATTCTATATGGTTATTGTAATCTTATCTTTAAAAAGACTGGCATTCTGTTATTAATCGGGGATAAAATATTTTAAAAAAAACAATGGCTACAGGAATGTCATGGTCCATTTATAACACTTTTCAAACTTATACAGTTTTTGTTATCAGAGGGGAAATCTGAAACATTTGCCAGTTAATTTACAATGGACCACATGTGAGGCTAAAGAGTTTGACTCCAATCATTAATCAGATCCTCAAAAAGCCCCTCTCCATAAATAGACAGGAAAAGAAATCTGCTCTGTACAAGACACTACTCAGCACTCAACAAACAGAAGGGTGAGAAAAACAGACTCTCGTCAGTCCATGGTAAGGTTTAAACAGTACCCAGATGGCAAAACAAGGAGCCAGAGCAGCACTGACACCTGCTATAAGTGCCGTAAGGCCCAAAGTAACTGCCACTGTCCTGAGAATTCCCAAGGGAGGAGGCTGGGCTTGGCCTTGCATCTCTGTTACCTAAAGATACAGCAGTAAATACATATATTGAACGAACAACTAAATCGATAAATGCTTTTGACTACTACATACATTTACCTACTACTACTTTCGCATGTAGGTATACGTATGCAGTAGTCAAAGGCATGTACATACTTCGTACGAAAAGATGACTGTGTTTTAAAAGATCAGCTTTTCTTTACAGAAAAAATCTGGCAAATTGAAAATGCAGAGGGAGAAAGAGAGAAAATACAGACGAGGTGAGTATCAGAAGCAACAGGGGAGGGAACAGGAGCAACCAGGACCTGGCAAAGGCATATGGAAAGCTCAGAATGCCAAGAAAGAAGGAAAGGGAGGAAGTGAGGCAAGAAAGGAGCTACCCACACAGCACCAGGGATCCTAGGGTCCCAGGTAAGTCAAGAAGGCTTTATCCTTCTCTGGGACTTCCAGTTACACCATTTGGCCTCCTGCACCACCTCATGGGCATTCAACCTGCAGATGACACCATGGTAACTCAGTAATCACATAAACCATGGACTGCATTTCCTCAGAACCACTTATCTGAGGCCTCATGCTGGTTCTTGCCGAATGGCAGCCTGGCATTCTGAGATTACACTCTTCCTTCATCTATGATGCTAGAATCAGTCCTCTCCTTTATGAAACGAAAGAGGTAGTAGACTTTAAGACATAGTTTATGAAATTTTATTGCCGTCCTTACTTTCTAAAATCCCCTCTCACTCTTTTCCCTACACTGTTCAATAAAACCCAAAGTCTCACAACCACCAGTGTGTGCCACATCTTAAGAGATTTTTTATTAAAAGCTAAAAAGTTTAAAAATATGAGTATGAAAACCCTTACTTAACTTGAAAACTATTAGGTAGAATATTTTATTCTCCAGTGATTTTAGATAAAAATAAGTTTTATTACTCTTTTGGGTAAAGAATGTCATTATTAAATTAAAAAACAAGAAGGCAAATCAAAACTCAGCATCTGTTCTATGACCTCATTTTGTAAAATATGGGGAAATGGGTGTGAGCATGTGAATACATATATATATATATATATATATATATATATATATATATATAATGCATGTATACTTGTAGGGAATTATACACAACAAATTCAGCAATGGTTATTTCTGGGTAGTGAGATGTCCCCTTATTTCTACTCTCGTTGTAAGAAATTACTTTTATAAATAGAAGAATTCCACAAATAAGAAAAATCTGTTTTTACTTTAAAAAATAAATGTGAGAAAAAATAACATGAAAAAAATATATATTTGTTATCAACTCTATGAAGAAACAGCAAGTTTCCACCGTGGCCAGTGGCCTTCTAAGTGAAGCATGGTTTTCTGCTCTACATACCAAGCCTTTAGAGAATGATCTCTTTGTAAGTGCTCTGTTGCTTAATACATTCATTTACATTATTACCATAAAGATGACTTTTCCTAAATAAAGCTTTCAATCTTTGGGTCCCTGCAGGATAATAGGAAGCATTCAGCGGTTTACTGTTACTGTGATATGTTTTATTACACTTAATGATGCAGATTCTTCACAGTACTGGTTTTGTTGGTATTTAAAATGTATCTCCTACAAAAATATACCTACTGAAAACACATCTCCTATAAAATATGTAATATTCATGCAACAGGTTATATATTATACGTGAATATAAAAAACACAACACCTTTTAAACTATTTTAAGCAATGTAGTTCCATTTAAAAACAAAGTATTTTAAGTAAAGAGAAAATTCTTTATTCTAAAAAATAATAACGTTTCAGTCTAAGAAAGGGATACACCCAGTCCATTTGTCAACAAACACCCTCTGGGTAAGGATGTAGATTCAATGTCTTCTCTCAAGAAGCTTACTATACATTAGAAAAACAAACAAGTTCAATAAATGGTTCAAGTATACAATGAAGATGATGCAAGTATGTATGTGGTCTCAGAGGGTACAAAGAATAAACATGGTTGTCCTACCTAGAAGTGTGGGGGCAGAAAAGATTCCTAGATGGCTTTTTCCCCAATGAAGTTATTATTCCCTGAAAATAAATTATGATAGTACCTATTTATTTTACCAAGCATTTAGAAACATAGAAAAGAGTGTGAAGGGCACAGTCATAGAGATATATTAATAATAAAAAAAAAGTCTGGGCTGAGCCAACAGTGGTAAGTGCCCACCCCATCACCTCATTCACTGCATGTCATTTTTGAGCACTAGGTTCCATGCAAGGTGCCGAATAAGATGTGGTCCCTCATGTTTAATGACCTTACAGCCCACTAGGAAAGAGAAACAGGAATAAATATAATTTAATAAGTGCTATAACGGGATGAGTTGCGAATGGCTACAAAGGCACAGATGATGGCACAGTCAACTGCACATTTAGGGAAGGTTTAAGAAACAAGGAGCCACATGTGGGCTCTGTAGGACAGGAAAGAGAAAGCATTCATTGGAATTTTCTAAGGCAGCATGATGTATCAAGGCTGAGAGTTAAGTCCTTTGCAGTGTTACTTCACCTAATCCTAAGGATTATCTTATGAAATAGGTATTGTTCCCATTCCTGCCTGGATATTGTTCTAGGTGAAGTATGTGTGGTTAGAGAATGAAGTAACTTGCCTAAAGCCAAATTAATAATAACCAGTGAATTAGGTTTTGAAAGCAGATCAGAAGTCTTACTTGGCTGCCTCGGATTTTCCCAGAACGCATAAGCAATAAACATAAGGTTTACTTTGATCTGTATCTTAGCTGGGTGGCTCTTTAGTTTCCTGAAACCTGACCTCTTCAAGAATTTCCTTAGGTCTTTCAACTATTCTTTCTCCATAAAATTTCTTTTTTTTATATTCACATACTTTCATCTTACTTAATATATATCAGCAGGCATTTGTAGCTCCCTAAAATTATCTCCTCTTCTTCACTTTTTAAGGAGTTCAATCCTGCACTAAACACACTGCAAAGTAAAGCTCAAGGCTCAAGGTTAGACATTTTCAATAATTTGAAACAGTTATACATGGATAGAAATTAATTTGGTACATGGACTACAAGCTTCAACACTTAGGACATCTACTGAAAATTAACAGGATATGAGAAGTGAAAACATGGTACAGTGTAGTCACAAAGTATATATATATATATATATATATATATATATATATATATATACATGGTATATTTTGTAGCTACATGTCAGGAGGAAATTACCTTTATGTACCCCTTACTACTGCATGCAAATTTGATATTTTCTCTACATGCTTTTGGAAAATGTGCTAAAAACTAAATCATCAACGCAGCACTTGCAAATTGGTTTTAGATCTTCAACTCTTAATAGGTAGAAATGAGAAGTTTCTCTTCCACATGCAAAGTGAAATGTTACACCTTATAAAGTCTAGACTTTGAAGAGGCCATATTCAACCCACTCAATCTGCTGTCAAGATAACTGTAAACCATGAGAGCCTGTTGATAAGTGCAGTCCTGTTACAGAGGGATCACTGCCTCTAAACCACAAGTGAAGCATGCTAAAATAGGCAGTATGATTGATACTGTATTTTTCTAAATGGTCCTATAAATGATCTTCTGAAATAGCTATCCTCACCAGGACATGGAGAAGATATGCTCAGTTAGCCAAGGTTATAGCATCACAATAGGGACTTTGTGGTCTCTGTGAACTTACCAGACACATCTTATACAAAATTGTTTGTGGTAGTGGTGGTAGTGGTGTGTAACTAAACTCCCAAGAAAATAGCATCCACAAGTTGTTTCTTTACTCACACGGCCTTCAGTTGTTAATGACTGCATTTCCTTATCATGTATGTTTTACATAAATAAGGTTTTTATAAAGAGACTCAGTAATAAGTGTGTCACCCACTTCCACATAAAATCAAACAATTGGCAGTAAGATATGCGAGCCTGTACTTACTAAAGATTACTGGACTGTAAATATAAATCAGACCACCATGAAAGATATGGCTATAAAAGTTGACAGTATGGCAAGGGAAAAGCAATTTACACCAACGAGGGAGCTGCTATGTCTCAGGTACTGTAGTGGACAATTTACCTATTAAAAAGCACTAGGAAGCAAATAATTTCTGCTCTGTGTCCCATAACCTACTATTTTAAGATTATTGGTTAATAGTTCCCAAATTATGCACCAAGGCATCCTTAAATACCACAGCAAACTCAGAGACACTGCAGGATATTTTTAATTTCCACAACCACAAAAAATCACAGGAATATTCAGCATCTGATACTGCATGAACTCCTAGCTCAAATTACTGTGTAGTTTTAACATTAGATCCCACTAAGTTCCTTTCAGTGGTGTATCTTTGTGAAGCTGGATATTCAGCAGCTGCTGTGATCAACAAGTAAACACAGTACAACAATCAATGTGGAACAGAAAATGAGGGTGTGGTGGTATGTAATCTTATTCCAAGATTTGAGAAGTTATGTAGTGCCCAACAGGCCCACATGTCCCATATAACTGTGGGTATTTAAGAATAAAATAAAAATATTTTCCTTTCAATGTACTTGTATTATTTTCTTTCAGAACCAACTACTATGTTGTTAGGACATATTTACTAAAATTGCTTAGAGATAACTACTTAAATACAAACCTAGGCCAGGCACAATGGCTCAAGCCTGTAATCCTAGCACTTTGGGAGGCCGAGGCGGGGTGGATCACCTGAGGTCAGGAGTTTGAGACCAGCCTGGCCAATGTGGTGAAATCCCATCTTTCCTAAAAATACAAATATCAGCCAGGTTTGGTGGTGTGCACCTGTAATCCCAACTACTCGGGAGGCTGAGGCAGGAGAATCCCTTGAACCCAGGAGGCAGAGGTTGCAGTTAGCCAAGATCACACTACTGCATTCTGGCCTGGGCTACAGGAGTGAAGCTCCATCTCAAAACAAACAAAACCTGTTGTTATTTTGGCCTATAAGTGAAGTTAAACAAAAACTCAGAGAAACATTAAGTGTGCCTTAAACTAAGAAAGCTCAAGAACTTCTGCTAAAGATGAATTCTGACTTTCCAAGCAAAAGGAGAGGAGGCTGCATCAAAGGTCTCTAGAGACTTTACCTAGTTTTCTGTGCTAAGTTTCTAAAGTGATTAAAAGGCCATCTGTGATTGAATGTACAATATCTTTCTACATTATCATTGTAACAGATGGAGATGTAATTGTTTCAATTTGTTTGTATTCTATGACTTTACTCATCTTCCATTCTGTGTCATTTGTGTAAATATGATGATTGCTTTTGTAAGCAATTATATAATGTTTCACATTCAGGAAGAATAACATATCTATTTTTGGTAGCATCCCCCGTTTCCTGCCCTTTCACTATTGCCATGCACTGAAGTACTGCTAGTCTTATGTAGGGGATTTTTTAGGTGAATTTTCTCCATAATATGCATTTATTCATTACACTGACTTATAACTTTATTTTGTATTCTACATATTTTAGAAAAACCTGAGGTCCTACATGTTTAAACCTTTAGGAAAATATTTATGAAATTATACCAAGCATGCTATCTGCCATGAGGTTATAAATCTTATGATATATCTATGCATAAAGAAGAGAGGGGAGGTGGCGAGGCCAGCAGGATACCAATAAAATTAAAGAATCAAGAAAAAAAAATCTTACAGACTTATTTGTGGAATTTTGTGATATAAGGCAACTTGTTTATCTATATCCATTCCCGTGTTTGCCATACCAGATAGAGAACCTAATAACTTCCCAGCCATGGATACTGATGTGATTACACCAAAGGATAAATCCCAATGGCTAACACAGCTGCATTACTAAACTAGGTTTTTGGTTAAACCATAAAGGCAGAATTGAAATGAAATAGTCTGCTAGTGTGAAAGAAACAGTTTTAAGTGACTAGGAAGGGCTTGAAATGTATCTCCAGCCTTCTCAACAAAGTCAGGTGATACACAAAAAGGAAAGAAAAAATCAAAGTTAAGACATGGGAATGTGGTATGAAGAAAAAAGTGAGGTAGCAGGATATTTGATTTAAAAAAAAAAAAAATCTGAGCAGTTGGATTGTAAGAAAAAGCGCTTTAAATCTTTCAGAAGAAAACCAGCAAAAAAGGATTCGGACAGCAGGAAGCTTCTGCCTCTGTAACAAAGGTATGACCCAAGTAGGCCAAATAATCTTTGAAGTAATGAATGTAAAACAAAGACTATAACAATGAATGCCATATTTGCCAGAGATGTGCTACCCAATCACATGGACTTCCTAGTCACCCCCAAATGTGACCTCTGTGGGTGCAAGCAGAACACAGAATGGAATACGGGTTAAGAATGAGGGCTTTGGAAGCAGAGAGACCTACATTTGACCTCCAGCTCTATCATTCATAAGCTGCAAGATGCCAGACTGATAAAATCTCTCTAATCTCAGGTAGAATGATAACAATACCAATTTCACAGGGTGGCAAAGACAGCAATGAGGGCATTCACCTAAGACACTCACTGCAGAAGCTGTGTCTGCATCTTTATCCCCACTGCATCATTTTCACTAAAAATTAACAAAACTGAGTCCCCTGTTAACGTCTGTAGAAAAACTCTACCAGAAATTCCTATCTTAACATTACCCAGCCATCTTAAATTAAGCATGGTTAAAACTAATTTATATTTCCTGAGAATGGACACCCCCATCTGTGTATAAATAAATTAATCTGCCTCACCTCTCACCCTTATAGCCTTGAAGTCATTCTTGACCCCTTGCTCTCTTGTTCACACCCCCATCAGCAGCTCCTCTCAATCCTCTGCTGCCCACCTCATACTCCTCTCCTTTCCCTCCTACCATTCCCAGGCCCTCATCAACCTGCAGTTGGATACTCCTAACACTTCACTTACTGGTCTCTCTGTTCTTGACTTCTTCCTGGCTAACCTATCCTACCCAGTGCCTGTTCTATAACTTTCCACCTTACATCCTCCATCAGTTCCTCTTCCTCCTCCATCAGACATCAGTTCCCAAAAGCGCTTGTGGAGTTGCCGCCACTCGGGGCCACTAAGCAGACACTGGCCAAATGACCTCACCAATCAGAAAAGGCACCCTTCCCTTCCTTCCTTCCTCAATTGAGTTAAAATGCTAATTTTGTTAAAGAATGCCACATTACTGCTAGATGCCAAGCTGTCCCTCTAGATAAACGCATATGTATGATGTGATTGAATGATGTCCAGCAGGTGGGTACCAAACATGGACAGTCTTACATAAGAATAATGTCATCATTTCCTTGGTTCTTTTCTAGTACGCACCTCATCATCCGCATTATCCAACTGAAACAAAAATCACCAATGACCTCGCAACTGCCAAATCTGATGGCTGAATTTTTTAATTTCTTTTCTTATTTGACTGCTCCATGATTCTGCACTGTGGTCACTGTATTTTTCCTTGGTCTTCAGATAATATTTTCTCCTGCATTTATTCCTGCCCCCAACTACTATGCGACTGACAGTTTTGCCTCCTGTCCTTTCTGTTCTGTGAATGTCACTCAACTTTATTCATGCGTACATTTATTCATTCAACAAATATCTGAGTGCCTACTGTGTATCAAGGTGATACTCTAGGCACTTGGGATATATATTGGTAAACTAAAAATGCACAGAAGAAAAATTTCTCTACCACCATGACACTTTCTCTTTTGATCTAAGAGGGTGGAGAGAGAGGCACACAATAATAAATATATTAATTATATGAGATTATCATTATATTCAAAATTGCTGATAAATGCTATACTATGGTCATATGTAGGTGACGGAAATAGTTATTTTAAATATGATACACTAGGTAAGTTCCATCATGAAGGTGACATTTACACAAAGGCTTAAAGTAAATAGGCAATATCTGAGGGATGAGCATTCCAGACAGAACAAGCCAGTGCAAAGCCTTAAGGAAGAAATCTTCCTGGGATATTCAAGGAATATCAAGGAGCCAAGGTGTCTAGAGAAGTCAGATTATCTACCTGAAAACTATTATAAAACATATACAAGTCTGTAGTATCTGGCAGGAATGAGAACACTGACATATTTTATACAGAACCTTTGTGTATTGCACAACCTGATAAGTCAGCCTTACCTAGAATTCCTGCTCCTCCATACTTGCCTTAGAATGCCCTTTACTTTATACACCACTTTCTCAAGGAAGTTTTCCCTCTCAAATCATGGCCATCATCAGATTCTCTAAATTCCTGTTTGCACGTGGTTAAGGACTGGTATGTGGGGCCATAAATTTACATGTATCTGTTCTTTCTAGATATGTGTCTTGCTTATATATCTGACCAAATTGGAAATCTCTATAGAGCCATAACGCTTCCCCAGTGCCTGTCAGCATGTGCTGTACATAGTAGGCCCATGGTAGCTGTTCATGGAAGCTGCTGCTAAAGGCCTATGATATCTTTACAAAAAAAAAATCCAGAATACTTTTTATGAATGAAGCTTTAAATCCCACCTTGATTGCAAACCTCTGAGCCAATATTCTACAAAGGCATGGGAAATACTTTAAAAGGCATGTTTATATAGCACATCGATTTTTCAGTTGATTCAATTTTATTGATTTCAGGAAATGATTTAATAATCTGTATTTCATTTCAGATAGTTAAGTTTTGCTGCTGGCTTCAATACTGCTTTCTAAGACATAAAATCTTTTATCTTCCTAATAAAACTAAGCCATTTCTAAACGAAAAAGGAAAATTTATTCTATTCTGGTAAGAAAATGTTAATGATACATGTGATAATCAAAAAACTAATAAATAAATTCAGAGTCAAGCATGACTGCCCATGTAAACACTAGATAAAAGCTGGTATTTGTAGAATTGCTTTCAACACAAGTGAAGAGTCTATTAAGCAAGGGCAGAAGACAAGGGCACCACCAGAATGTTGAGATTACCAAAGAACTATTTCTATATTTTAAAAGGAAAATCTCCTAAACTGAAAGTTGCAAAAGTCTTCCTTCCAATGATGAAATCCTTATTACTGGTGGATCCACTGATGACCTCCAAGGAAGAGATCTTCCAGCAATCCCTGTTTATCACAGCTGCTTCCAGAAAGGCAGAAGGCCTATAACCGTAGCCAGAAGCCACAACCCTAAGCCAAAGCTTGTTTTGTTCTGTTTTGTTTTGTTCTGTTTGTTTTGTTGAGACACGGTTTCACTGTCACCCCGGCTGAAATGGCCAGCAAGGAACACAGGTCAACATAAGCTTCACAACGGGGAAGTCTTATATAAAATAACAGATCATGTCTAAATACTAAATACCTTAATGATTGTTTTATGATCACAGTAAAATGGAAGGAAAAAGGGAGAGAAGGAAGAAGGAAAGAGGAAAGCGTAAAATGAAAAAAGTAAAGTCTCTAAGACCCTTGGTCCAGCCTCCTGTTCTTTGGCTTGGAAAGTTAGAGTGAATCTTTAGCAGGGGTTCTTAAGCTTTCTTAGTTTAAGACACATTTAATGTTTATATAAACCATGGGTGGAGGTTCAAGTATCGTACATGATTGAGGATTAAGAACTCTGAATGCAAAAGAGCCTAAGCATTAAAACTATCCTAAATTATTATATCTCCTTAACAACTTTCTGGTATCCAGTTACCTCACAAATGGAAGTAAGCAAAAAGAACTCAGGAAGAAGCAAAATACAAGTCAGAAAAGGCCATAGACCATGCCATTAGAGTTGGAAGTTATATGTCTTGGAATTTTCCCTGAAGAATAAAAGAGCATATACAAAGTTTTAGTCACAAGGATGTACAGCAAATTACTGATATAACAGCAAGAAACTGGAAACTATCTAAATTGTCTAGCACTCAGTGTTTATTTAATAAATCCAACAAGAGAATTCTAAAGAGCCATTCGAAAAGATGTTGATAGCATCATAAGTGATAAAAGCAGCTTACCAAAAATATTAATATATTCCTTTTTAACACAAAAATTTTAAGATATATGTATAACTGCCATCTTTTAAATGTGTCCTCCAAAGTTCATGTATTAGAAACTTAATCCCCAAAGCAACAGTACTGAAAGGTAGGAACTTTAGGAGGTAATTAGGTCAGGAATGCTTTGCCTTCATGAATGGATTAATGCTGTTATCTAAGGAGTA
Organism: Cebus imitator; assembly: GCF_001604975.1. Classification (NCBI taxonomy): domain Eukaryota; kingdom Metazoa; phylum Chordata; class Mammalia; order Primates; family Cebidae; genus Cebus; species Cebus imitator. The sequence continues at coordinate 2,643,578 of NW_016107608.1, forward strand.
GATTCATTACCACGAGAGTGGTTGTCATAAAACAAATTTGACCCCTGCTATCTCTCTCTCTCTTTCTCTCTCTTTCTTACTCTCTTGCCCTTCCACCTTCCACCATGGGATGATGCAGCAAGAAGTTCCTCACCAGATGCAACCCCTTGATCTTGGGCTTCCTAATCTAGACTGTAAAATATAAATTTATGTTCTTTGACAATTACCCAGTCTATGTATTCTGTTACAGCATCAGAAAACAAACTGAAATATAACAGAGTTTAGAAAGAGATGCATTATACTAAATTAAGTGATAAAAGCAAATTACCAAACAGCATAAATCTATCTATGGTCCTGATTAAGTGTTCAGTTGAAAGTAGCATATGTGTGTTGAGGAAAGAATTTGGAAGGATGCTGCAGGGGATATTATCTGTTGACAACAAAATTACCAATATCATCCCTATACTTTCAAGCTGTTTCACAGTGGCTGAAAGCCTGAAAACTACATTTCCCAGATTCCTTGTAAGCAGGATTTTGGCTTAGGTTTTGTGGATGAAAAGCACTCATGTGAAAGTAAGAATGCTGGAGAGAAGGAACCGTGTTCTTCCCCCAGCAGTGGCTGGTAGAAGTGGAGACAGATGTTAGAGTGATGCATACATGGCTTCTGGGGTAAGCTCCTGATAATCACCCACTGTAGGACTATAGGTGGCTGATATCACAGGTCGTGGCTTCCTATGGTTCTAGGATTTCTTGATATCCTCAAAGTAAGATTGGTGATGATCACCAATCTTCTTTCCCTGTATTAATGCTCTTCCTGCTAAAATACTTGTAGAAATTTATCTTTTCCTGTTTTAGCTTAAAATAGAAACAATCTCTAGTATGTGAGATGATGAATGACCTTTTTATTCTTATTAACATTTTCTGGCTTTTTAAAATAAATGTGTACTGCATTTGTAATATGAGAGGAGGTTTTGAGATTTTTAGTTCATCACTCTTCAGGCCTTTGGTAAGCACTAAATTATGCATACTTCTCTTGCACAATTTTAAAAACCTTGATTACCTGTGTTCTATGTTAAAACGAAAGGGCTACTGAAGAAAATATAGTAACAGGAGTAAGATGTGATAGCTGATATAAAAGGAGTCAGAAAAGGCAGTTTTTAAAAAAATTTACATAACCATCACCAAACTCCCTCACCCCTCTCAAACCCACACACACAAAATATAAAACATTTTAGAAGTATTCAGCACAGGACACACACAAAATAGAAAATATTCTGGAAGTATTCAGTATAGGGAGAAACTTCTCTAAATACCTCAGCAAAATAACAAACACTTGCTACATAAGTATAACTGCTATTCATATTAATTATTCCATTAAGTTATGTACTTTACATTCCATTAAAGACATGATGGAAAAACTTTGATAGATTGATGTTCCTGTGAGTAACTGAAAGAAAAATATTTATCTGCTATCTAAAAACAACTGCTTTTTCAGAGTAGGTGTTGCCCTTTATTTTAGAAACTTTTCACTGAGTAACACTTTCAAAATTTTGTATTCAATGGTTATACTATCTTGTTCATTTCTAAGACTCTTCAAAAAGAGCTATAGTACTGATTAAGTGGACATTGAACACATAGAAAACTATCCTCCAAATGGTTAAAAACAAAATATAAGTACCTCAGTAATGTTTCATAGCTCTTCCAGCTACTCCAAAAGCAACTGTCGTACTAAGTAAAAAAAATTGTTATATGAGTATTTACTTCAATAGAGTTTATAATAGCAGTTAACTGCACTAAAGGATTTTAAATCAATACAAGTTAAATGAAAGATGAGTAGGAAATGAAAAAAATTGGTCACAATTTTTTCAGAGCTTTATATTTTCATTATCAACAATAAGTTTAAAAACCTCCTAGACCCATTTTAATCCAATTGGTACAGATTAATCATAAATTCCATACTCATCACATATAGCAAAGTAAAGAATTCCTAGACTATTTCATTTAAAACATGGGAAATTTCCTAAAAACTTATGGGGTAATCTCATTTTTCTTGATACATTTAACAAATTACCAAGTCTATGTAATTACAAACTCAGCTTTAACCTCTCAGGATTCTTCTAGGTAGTTTGCAAAGATTCCTTTTACTATCATAATATAATGCAGGTATCCAGACCCTCTGTCATGTATAGACATTATTTAATTGTGTTATCTTCTTTATAAGAAGGTGAGAAAATCTTTCTAATCAGTTAAAATACATTAAATATTTCATAATAATCTTTTCTTTCAAATATCAAGCTTGCTCAGCTTCACATTCAAATCAGTTACAGATTATTTGAACAATGAAATTAAGAAGTGGCAGGCATCAGTCAAAGCCAAATTAATAACTAAAATGGTTATTATTGATAATATTGAGCAATTACTATGTGCAGACACTATGCTAGCACATTGCATGAATTCTTCATTCAATCCTCACAACAACTCTACGATAAAAGCATGATTATCCTCATTTTACAGAGGAGGAAATGAACTTGAAGAGGTTAAGCTGAATGCCCAAGATTACACAGCTACTAAGGGGTATCAGTAGAATTTGTATCCAGGCCTATCTAATTCCAAGGCCTTACCAATACCCAGTCTAAGCTTTTCTATACACGGATAAGAACATAAAAGCAAAAACAAACATCTGCCATGGATCATGTTATTAAAACAAATATAGGAACGTAAGTCATAAAATCCCCTCTTACATGTGCTGAAGAAGACAACCACATACTTTTCACTCCAAGAAGGAAGCTTTCAGATGATTCTTCAGAATTTAGGAAGTCAATCTACATAAAATATGATATGCTATTTGTTTTTGCTAAGCTACATGATTAAAAGCAAAAGCCCCAATTAGCACTGCTGCAGTGACAGCTGACAGCAAGGGAAAGGCCAAAAGTACAATAATTGAAGGTCACAGTAATGACCCTGGTTCCAGGATAAGGTCAAACTCAATGTAATATACTGTGTTTCATCACAATGGATTTTAAAACATGTAATACCAGTAACATAAGATTTTCATCTCAAGTTTGAAAACTTAAAAATCTCAGCTTTTAAAGTGTAGGCTTGAGGCCAGGTGTGGTGGCTCATGCCTGTAATCCCAGAACTTTGGGAGTCCGAGGCAGGCAGATTACGCTAGGTCAGGAGTTCGAGATCAGCCTGGGCAACATGGCAAAATCTCATATCTACTAAAAATACAAAAGTTAGCCAGGCATGGTGGCACATGCCTGTAATCCAGCTACTCAGGAGCTTGAGACAGGAGAACCACTTAAACCTAGGAGGCTGCAGCAGGCTGGGATCATATCATTGCACTCCAGGCTGGGCCACAGAGCAAGACTCTGTCTCCAAAAAAAAAAAAAAAAGGAGGGTTGATTCATATAAAATTTACTTAGGCAGAATCTCTCTCTATTCAACACCACCAAACAAATAAAACATCACTCAATTGCTTATTATCCTAAAAACAAAGCAGAGTCCCTTTGCCTCTCAACTTCTAAGAAAAGAAAACAATAGCAAATAGATTAGAAATTTTACAGTTATTTTCCTTTTATGAAAATAATATTATCTAAGCTTCTAAAAGTTGGAAAATACAAGGAAGGATAAATTAGAAAATAAAGGGTTACCTGTAACTTTACTAACATTAACATGTATATATGTGTGTATTATATTCCTTTGTTTTTTCTTTCTTATGAGCTATGTATACAACATAAGCTCAATGCAAGTAACTTGCAGACAAAGAAATAATGAGTTCAACACAGGGGAAAAATTCAAAATGACAGTAGGTCATCCATGTAGCAATGCCTAACACAATAAAATGCTGTGTCTCCCATAAACACTATGGAAGGGAGAGAAATTTTGAATGTGTTATGTAGAAGGGTATTAACCGACTCTGAAAATGGTTTAAATCATTTTTAAATCTACAAAATGGTTAAGATAGATAGATAAATAAACATAAATCAAGTCATTTAAAGGTATGTTCAGTATCTTCAATCTATTTTAAAGAGAAAATGTTCTATGGGACAATAGGCCATCACAGAGACTGCTGCTAGAGCAAGAAAAGTAGCACTATTATCTGCCAGGGGAGAATTATCTGTTAGCAGATTGGCCAAGTGAGAAAGAAACAGGTTCTTAACTGGCATATAATATTAGGCGGAATGTAAAATAAAACTTATCAGCCTGTGTTTAAACACTCTGACCCACAAATTTAGCACAGACAATTGGACAGGTCCTTTAGATTCCTCTGTCCATCAATTACATTATCTAGAAGCAAACACAATAAAGTTAATGCAAACAGCACTAATTTAAACAAAAATATAGTGAATATTGATAAAAGGTGTCAAGTCCCATGATATAGTAATAACATAGAGCAGCCAGACAGGGGCTACATGACTTGGAAGTTTAAAAGAAAGTAAATACCAATTGGGCTTTTTTGTTGTTGTTTTCTTTTTGTGTTTTTTTTGCATTAGTTTCCTATGAAGAATGAAAGCTCTGGGAAATTTGTAGAACATACAGAAAACACGCCTAACACTACTGTTTTCTAAAAAGAAGACATTTGACAAAAATCTCTTTCTGACACAGAAATAACAACTTCAAAGGCAGACTAATATTTTCAAAAGATAATCATCAGTTAAAAAATATTAAACAAAACTGCTATTTTGTTTTGTAATTTTGAGGAAGAAACCTCCAATAACCTCAGGTTTAAAAAATGCATAAGGAAATACCACCAAGGGCGGATAGTGATTAATATTTAATATTTGCATCACTGATTTTTTTTTCCTAACAACCCTATACCAGCAAGTTAAAGGCTTATCCTCTGATTTTTGAAAAGGTCTTAGAAAATAAAATTGAAAGAGTATTAAAGGCATGTGTTGAGAGTGGACAGGACCTCAGGACTCTGGCCTGCCGGCACACGTGGTAGACAGAAAAGCCTGAGATCCAGTTTCCCAACCAATCATTCTGGCTTCTCCACTTCCACTACTCTCTCCCTTCTCTGACCTCTCATTTCACAAATATTAAGCATCATGTAAGTTAGGTCTAATTTTCTTAAGTTTTCTCTTATCAAAATATTAACTAGCTCCTCTAGGTCAGGGACTAGATACTTGCATCTTCACCTCTTCTGGAATAGCAGGTACACTACTAGGCAACTGCAAATTTGGTTGACCCTTAGGAACCACATCTCTCTAGCAGATTCCTTTATGAAAAAGGAGTCTCAACTACTCATCTCTGATTGAACTGAAAAAAATCTGAGCCACATTTTTTCCACAACCACACTTTTCACAGCATCAAAACCACTTGGTACAGTTACCATATGCTTAGGATCAAGGAAGTCAACATGCCTATTTCTTGTTTATTTCCCTCCAGGGCTAAAATGAAGATGGCAATCTCATGTTTATACTACCTCTAAACTAAACTATTATAATTTTTTTCATGTAGGTTTTTTTAAACTATAAATAGATTATATCCCATCAAGAGCATAAATATGTCTTTTCTTTGTAGAGTCCATACTGTCTACAGCAATCCCCATCTATATTTAATGTCTTAAATTTTTAATCATATTTTAAATGGTTCTGGCATCCGACTGTACAAACCAAAAGCAAAGGAAGTGTTTAAGATAAATTCCACAAGCTAATGTTCCCCAGAAAAATGTCAGAAGGCCAAAGACATAAAATGCCCATATGGAAGATGTAGTCATTTTAAGTGTGAACTATCCAGTTTGACGGTCCTCTGGCATGCCATTGTGCCCAGGTGTATACACAAACAAGAGTACAAAATTGAAAGTACACTGCTAATCACTCATAGCAACAGCAATAAAAAATTTAAAAGCTGTAAATTATAATCAGATAACTAGAAAAATATGTTCCTTTCCTGCACCAAGAACTCACTTCATGAGGCAAATGGAAGGAAATGCATTGCCCTTAAAAGTATTCATAAATTTCCAAGTACAAATTCCAAAGATGATCAGAGCTTTTAAACAACCATGAAATATATAAGTACACAACAGAATGTCTTTCTCAAAATCATAATATTTGAGTTCTCCAACCCAATGCCATCAATGCAGTTATGCACCAACCTATACACAGTATACACACAGCAATCATTAACCTTGGCAGAGTGGAGTCTTAAGGAGGCACTAAAAAAAAAAAATGTCAATTTATAACATCACAAATTATTTTGAAGACTTCAGATGGTTTTTATATAACTGCAAATGTCTTATTGTTTATATACAAACACACAAAGGGATGACAGACAGATGAATGTAAATGGCTAATGGGCAGTGAAATGCTAGCAATAGAGGAGACAAACTCAACAGTCCCCGCAGAGCCAGACAGAAATGTACACACGAGAAAATTCAATGGGCAGCTGACACAAGAACCTCAATTTTATCTTGCAACAGTGATGTGGAATAAACATTACTGGGCCCCGCCTTCTGGAGCTCACAGCTGGTTGCTCCTGTCTCTCCTGTGGCAGGCACTAGAGTCATGCAAGTTGGCACCAAGTCCTAGCTCCAGCCATGTGATTTATGGGAGTCCTAATGCCGGTCACTCCTCAATGAGGATTAAACAATTTCTCTCCTATAAAATTAGCTTGAGGATTAAGTGAGCTAATGCCCATGAAAGCACTCCATAACCTGTCATGCACAACACAAATGAGAAGTGTCTCTGTTCTTACAGAAGACTGCGGCTTCTCCAGCTGCCTTTCTCCAGTGTGCCACAATGTTTGGACAGCACTGAGGTTTTCAGTTATAATTAGGAAGTACAAACTATAATTAACGTTACTCCAACCGACATTTTAGTGCTTACTTAGTAGGCATGGTCCTACGCCCAGCACTGTACTAGACACTGTGGGAGACAGAAAAGAAAAACAAGATTTGGTCCTTTGCTCCAGAAATTAAAAGTCTCACCAGGGAACAAAATCAGCACACGTAAAGCAGCAGCAAGGCCTGGAAGCTAGCAAAGGACTGAAGGGCAAACTCTGCAGGTGAAACTTACTTTGGAAACAAAAGAGAAGAACACATTTTTAATTTTAATTGGCCAAAAGTTTGTGGAAGGCATTCCAGAGAGAGCCTAAAGAAAGCCATAAAAGTAGGAATGCATCTGTAGGCCTCACTAGGGACTAACTTGAATAGTGAGTGGTTAAAAGGAGCAGAAATTGTTCATACTATGGAGAACCCAAATACCAAGAAAATATTTTTATACTTAATCCAATAGGCCCAAAATATAGATTAGACAGTTTCCAAAGTCAAATAAAAATATCACCATGAAAAAATTTGGTAATGGGAAGAGAGTCTCAAAGAAAAGAGGATAAGCCTGACTAGAAAAGGTTTAATAAGATGCAAAAACCACAATCGGTAGTGGGTTCATTTCCAAATCTTAATTTCTTGCCCCAGTTTTTAATGCAAACCCAAAAACACATGATCCAAGAGAAACAAATTTAATTTCTGATAAGACAGAGTAGGTGCAAGTTGTGACTATCACCCCCATGTAGTTTACTGGTTGGAAGTAGCACAGGTCTTAGGTGAAGGATTTGGAGATCAGACAGAGGCAGGTTCCAATCCTGAGGGAACCTGGTAAGTTACTTAATCTGTTCCCCAATGTCCTCATCTATTGAGGGAAACAGTACATCTTCACAGGGTTATTTTGAGGCTTTAAAAAAAATCTGACTTTACTTAAAAATGTTCAGTAAAAATTTTGAGTAAAATTTTTGATAAGCCAGCACCTACTCTGGCTTATCAGAAATTAAATTTTTTTCTCTTGGCTCATGCGCTTTTGGGTTTGCATTAAAAACTGGGGCAAGGAGTTAAGATTTGGAAATGAACCCACTACTGATTGTGGTTTTTGCATCTTATTAAACCATTTCTAGTCAGCCTTATCCTCTTTTCTTTGAGACTCTCTTCCCATCACCAAAGCTTTAAGCAGTATATAAATGTCAGTTAAATAAGACAAACTTAGCACATTTTGCTAGTTGATGAGCACCCTGTAGACAGGGGCTATGTGTTATTCTCCAGTGCAAACCCAGAGCCTAGCCCAGTCCCTGACCGCTACAGGAATGAAGTAAGTTTTTGATTAGTGAATAAATATCAAATTTACTGCAATGTATCTTTGGTGAGTGCTCCTTATATCTGCTGTGGACTTTCTAGGTCCTGGCAATTGAGTCCTAAAGAAAACAGAAACACCTCCTGCCTTCATGAAGCATGTGGTTTAGAAGGAAGGGTAGACACTATACAAATAATTATAACTCTGGAAGACATCACAAAACAGGAAGCACAGGGGCTTTCCATGTTAAGAGCAATGAGGTGAGCATTTAACTCAGCATAGAAGGTCAGAGAAGGACTTCAAGCCATGCAAGTGACAATCATCAATTGCTTCTATTATTTTCCACAGCAACAAAAACTATTAAAACTTAACTGCCTATTGCTCTAAATATAGAATTGTTTTCAAATACTGACTCAGACATTACATTAAAAGGAAGGGGGAGTGTTGCACAAAAATTATGAAGGGAAGAAAAAGACTTCCTGGTAAGTTCAAGTGATATTAAATGTGTTCTACCTGCCGTTGGTAGGAATAAAAGCATACTGTTCATTCACTCATGCTCAAATTTTTATCAGAAAAATCTTAATTACTACAAGCAATCTATGCTGTTACAGATCTTTCTTAAAAAGAAACATATACCTAATGCATAACGTGCAAATCTGATTTCAAATACATTGCAAGTTATGCTTTTCATTTTCGAAGGTATAGTTTTAAACCTCAAGCCATGAAAGTGACTGACCCTCTAAAGTTAACCAATATTTGAGTTCTTTCTCTGTGTAAAATATCAGATAAGACATTAAAGAAAACATTAAAAACTTTAAAATACCCAGCTATCAAGTAATTTACAATTTGTGCCAGGAAAAAAGTTTATAGGAGTTCAATAAATAAATGCAAATTATACAAAGATGTCACAAAACATGATTCCCTGTAAAATAAATACTGAAAAACAACATAAGTTCTGGGAAGGTTGGAGTGTCTCTTTTTTGATCACCAGTGTATCCAAGTGACTATAACTAGAACAAGCACCTAAAATTACTACCTTATAAGGCAGTGAGTGAACGAACAAATAAGAATCAGGGATTAAGTAGGGAGAACAATGTCACAAGAAAGGGTTCAGGAGAAACATCATGGACAGTAAGAATCAGGGGCCATAAAAGATAGTTAGGGAAAACTAGACAGAACAAAGTAGAGGAGAGAAAAGTGTGTGAGGCACAAGACAAGTTGAGGAGACGGAAAGTGTGAAGGCAGTGACTGGAAATTCATGCAGAAGATACCAAAATAAGGCTAGAAATGTTAGCGAAGATCAGATTGTCCAAAAAATTAAATATCAAACTGAGGTACGCACAGGCTTGCACAGGGTGGGTGCAGAAAGTCATCACAGGTTTTGAAGTGAATGAAATAATCAAAATCTATTGGTGGAGTCCTGCATGGGCCAGAGCAGAGGGCACTGCTGCAAATAACCATGCAAGAGATGAGAACCTGTACTCAAGCATCAGCAGCAGCCTCACCAACGTAGTGAGGCCACTGAAAAGCCCCTCATGACACACTGGGAATCACAGACAGCTCACTCAGCGTGTACCACATACCAGGGACTACACTAAGCACTTTCATGAACATTCTGAGACAACCCTCAAAACAAGTCCAAGAAGCAGGAACTTTATAGATAAGGGAACAAAGATTCAACAAGTTAAGTAACTGCCAGAATTCTAGCCATTGGCCTATCTGATTCAGCTTACAGATCTGACTCACCATACAACTGAATCATAAAGGGGCACCACAGCTTTTTAAAAATGCTAGACATTTTCAAACCTGACTGACTAAAAGAATGATGATACCACCAGTAGAAGCAGAACACAAGAAAGATACTGAGTCTCAGACATGTTATGTTTGAAGTTACAGAAGAACAGTCAAGGAGAACAGTCCAGCAGGCAGTCAGGCATGAAAAAGTCTAAGAACAAAGTTGGAATATGGGCTGAGTATCCCTTACCTGAAATGCTTCGGCCAGAAGTGTTTTGAATTTTGAATTTTTTCAATTTTGGAATATTTTCAAATTACAAACTGCTTGCACTTCCCTAATCCAAAAATCTGAAATCCAAAATACTCTGATGAGCATTTCCTTTGAGCCACATACTGGTACTCAACAAGTTTCAGATTTTGGAGTATTTCAGATTTTGAATTTTCAGACGAGGAATGCCCACCCTATATGAATTAAGGGCTGAGCTGCACAGACCCGGGAATTAACTGGAAAAGGGTAGTAATGGAATAGAATAATAGTTAATCATTTATTCGACAATATTTTGTGAATAGCTTTTCTATGTGAACCCCAAGGCTAACTTGAGGAGGGAAATAAAACAAAGTTTCTGCTCTCCAATAGCTTTCAGACTGGCCAAAAGGAAGGGAAATAATATATGTCCAGGTCTGAACATACAGTGTGAAAAGCACCTTTCGAAAACAGGAACACCCACATATTACAGAATGAGATGAAAAACCCAAATACCATGATTTCATAAGAGCAGTGGAACTAGAAACCAGAATGCAGGTGGCAACGATTTTACCAACAGCAGACCTGGCAAACGGGACTGTGGAACTTAGGAGGTCCCTACAAATCTGAACCTAACACAGACAAGTATTTAGCTCTCTGAGTGCATTTAATGTTTCAAAAATGTAAACCTAGATTATTACAAACCAAGCCGAAGTCAATGAAGGTAGGGAGATGGGGAGGGCCTGTGGATAAATGATGTAAGAGGCAGAAGAAACCAAGAGAAACCAATAATATATTGACACATTTTATTTCAGAAGCATTTTCTCACTGTACCTGAATTAATTAGGTATTTTGATGGAAAAAATAAACCACTCCATGAAAATTAACCATAAAGTAAAAAGTACTCTTAAGGCTTTTTTTTTGAGATGGAGTTTTACTCTTGTAGCCCAGGCTGGAGTCCAATGGAGCAATCTTGGCTCATTGCAACCTCCGCCTCCTGGATTCAAGCAATTCTCCAGCCTCAGTCTCCCAAGTAACTGGGATTACAGCTGTCCACCACAATGCCCAGCTAATTTTTTGTACTTTTAGTAGAGAAGGGGTTTCACCATGTTGGCCAGGCTGGTCTTGAACTCCTAACCTCAGGTGATCTGCGGGCCTCAGCCTCCCAAAGTGCTGGGACTACAGGCGTGAGCTTACCATATCTGGCCAAGGCATATTTTAAAATATATTTTCACAGTTACATGTGCCAAATGAAAAAATATCAGAAATATACCTCAAATTACCTATATCTATAACTAGACTGGATATAGTTTACCACTCAAATTATTCTCCAATATATGTTTTATTTTTCATAAAATTAATAAATCATTAGTCATTGGTTATAAATTTATAACTAAGAAAAGAAATCAATGACTTGAAATACACTCAAGTTATTCTAAGAACAAAACTTACATCTACCTTTAGATGACAATATAGTAAAGCTTTATTGAATGGTTATGAATTTTTCTGGAGAAAATTTAATATAACTATTGCTTGAATCAAATTCACTATGGAACTATTACACTACTGCTCGTCAATTTAAGCATGTGATTGCATTTAGTGGAAAGTAATACAAATGTATTGAAACTGGACTAATTCTATTATGTAGCTCCAGTAGGCCTATTTTAATGAAATTTCTATGCGGCTGGTAAGTTCTCACAGTTTACCTTTTAGCCTATTTTTAATATAAATTGGAAAGTTGCCTAAAACCCTGGATAAATCAGACAACTCAAGTACAAAAAGTCTAAGAATTTATCTTCTACCAGACTATTGTTTTGTATGAGAAAGCAAGGCCAGGAGAAGTTAAATGGCTTGCCCAAGCTCACAGACCTGAACTTTAGATGGATAGATGGATGGATGGATGGATGGATGGATGGACAGACCAGTAGGAAGGCAGAGAGGGGAATATATACATTATGCATAATTTCCTCTAAGTATTATAAAACATTGTAAACATTTTATTTTATCATAGTTATATAAGGAAACATATAAATACTAACATGTTATATAAAGACCTACAGAATGTTTATTTCCATAAATATGTAAAAACAATTTCTTAACAGTTAAACTATCTTATGAAATCACCATAAACCATGTAGTATCGTAATAAGAACAGAAAGAAAATTTTAAAAAACAGAATCAATGTCCCAGAAACAGAACTCAGGAACATGAAAAACATTACCTTAATAAAGGTAATTAAAAAAAAAATGAAAGAGGAAGTTAACACTGGTTTTCATCAGTTGAGGTGACTTTCTTACTAAATAATTCCTTGAAATCACTTGAATAAAAGGAAAAAAAAATCAGTGGTAATCTGTTCTTTCATAATGTCTGGCCTTATCTCCTTATTACAGAAGCAGTTGAAATATCTTTAGTTTGCATTTCAATCAGACAGGAAATAGTTATGCTTTCTTTCCAGAACATAGTGTGTGAAAACTTCAAGATCTGTAACTCACAAGGGAATGTAGCATAATGCTCTGCTGAACTAGGCTTAAGGTATAGCATGTGATAAAATGAGAACTGTACTGGCATAATGTAACCATTTAAAGATTTTACTAAACCATGCTTCATTTAATAGTTGAAAAGCTAGATAAAATGTATAGGAGTTCATCTTTATCACACACACGGTATAAACACAGCCATCCACTAACAAACTTCAGGGCAAATAGGCACAAAATTCTTCTCCAAATGATGAGGCTAAAATCAAACCAAACCAAACAAAAACTTAAGGGTGGGCCAGGCATGGTGGCTCACGCCTGTAATCCCAGCACTTTGGGAGGCCGAGGTAGGCAGATGACGAGGTCAAGAGATTGAGACTATCCTGGCTAACATGGTGAAACCTTGTCTCTCCTAAAAACACAAAAATTAGCTGGGCGTGGTGGTGTGTCCCTGTAGTCCCAGCTACTCGGGCAGCTGAGCCAGGGGGCAGAGGTTGCAGTGAGCTGAGATTGTGCCTCTGCCTTCCAGCCTGGCAACAGAATAAGACTCTCTCTAAAAAAACAAAATTAAGTTTGGTAAGCATGTCCACCAATTATTGCCTCGGAGAGACAGGGCATTTTGCTCACATAAAAAGCTATAAAATGATGATACCTCGTAAATTTATACATCTCTGAATAATCTGTTTCTAAATCAGGAAATTCTACTCAACTACTTTGAACTCTGCAAACTATTTCTCTGATGAAAAAGCTCCCCAACTACTCCTTATATTTTATTGCAAAATATAAGGAATTTCTTAAATACTCTTTTTAAAAAATTAAAGTGAGCTCAAAGAAAAAAAGAAAAGTGAGCTCTTTTATGTAATTTCTTAAATACTCTTTTTAAAAAATTAAAGTGAGCTCAAAGAAAATACAAACATTTTCTTCTACTCCAGTGACAAGGGGTCCTCCCCGCTAGTGAATTTTCTAGAACCTCGCTTGTACCTCTTACAGTGATCAGAATATTTTCCCTGGAAAGTTATATATATCCTTTGTAGTTTTAAGCTAGCTGAGCACAGACAAAAGCTTTATTTACACTTTATTCTCTTCACATTTCACATTGTGTTATATGCAAAATAAGGAAATAGCATAAAACTTATTATTCTTTTAATTAATATTGTGTTTTGTACAGATACTAACACAAAACTTTTTAAAACTGACTTCCCTCTCTACTGCAATTCACCTTCACTCTGCTGCTTGCAGGCTTATTCTAAAACAAAATTCCATTTATATTATTCTCCTACTTAAAATCCTTCAGTGGCTTCCAGCAAGTTCATCTGCATGCCATACATGGCTACTGCATTCCCATCCTCTCTCTCATCACTTGCTGCAGATATCCCACAGCCTGGCCTTAAGGATCTATGTACCCCTTCCTCTGTGCCTTCACTCTCGCCCTAATCACCAGGTTAATTGCTACATATGAACACACTACTCCAATCTTTAAACTGCATCACACAGTTTTGTGAAACACACTCCATAATACTTCTCTTATGCCTGCCCTACAGCACTTCCCATATGGCAGAGGGTAAGGAACTAGGAAAAGGTAAACATGGCTATTTTTCCCCTCTCTAAATTTTAAGAAAGTTCCCAGTGATCAAAAGCTAGAAGCAACCTGCAAGAACGTTTGCCTAAAAAGCTAAATCCCAGAACTACACATAAGACCTGAACACAATAAAGTTCTGGCAGGTGGTAGAAAAGTTTATTCTATTCAAACATGAAACCTGCCTGACAACCAAGTCATCAGTCTATAGCCGACCATCCCTTAGAGATGCATTTCCCAATTTCAACAAAGCACCCACAGGAAAATGTTTTAAATGGAGATTATGGTGGTAAACCCTCCTAACATCTGAAATTACTTATTATGTAAAAATCCTCCCAATCTTTAGTTCTAAAGTGAAATTATCTACTGTAACATTCTAAGAAAAGTTGCAAATAGGAAGGCATTAAATATATGGCTTTGATTTTCTTAATCTGTAAAAACCAGTGAAAAGGTATTAAAAGTATGAGAAATTAAAAGATTAGTGCTATTCCCTACTATAACACTAGTTCATAGAGGATAACCTTAACCGAGTTATTTAATGTCTTCTCAGATTTTGTGTAAACCAGGCCTTCAACCTGCCTCACAAACATGACCCAAGGGAACAGACACTAAGTTTTTCTGAGAAAGATTCAGTGCTTGTGAAATGCATGAATTAGATTATTTATCTACTTCATCTGTCAAAACTGTATTCAGGGAAAGAGCCAGTTCCTCATATATCACATCATCCCACTCCAGCCAGAGGGTTGACAGTTCCCTCCTCTGAGCTCATCTATCACTCTACCTTGCACACAACTTGAGTACTGTCCACATCAAGCTGTATCATAATATATATTTATGTAACTGATTGGCAGGAAAAAACTCCATAAGCTGAAAATTAATGTCTTGTTTTGTGTCTCAGCATCCAGAAAAAAAATTGCTCAGTTTATCCAAGCCATAGAAGAGATCTTCAGGCAAATTTTACCGAAGTTAAAAACTGAAAGTCTATTTTCTAACAGAAATAGCAACATCCTGAGTACACTGTGAGATTGATACTGTGACTTTCACTTTTTAAAGTTTTATATGAATATATAGCTATACAAGTTATATTGTATAAATAAGATATGTCAGCTTTTTGTTCTTGCAACATGGCCAAGAAAATAGTAATTTCCTACCATCAAATTAATTTTTAAGAATATTAAGAGAAAAAATTTTACATCATTGCTGTTCTTTAACAGCTTTGAGGTGTGACTCATGTACAATAAATTGTACATATTAAAGAGCACAATTTGATGAGTTATCTCAGGTGTATACATCTATGAAACCACCACCACAATCAAGGGAGTAAACATTTCCATCACCCTCCATAGCTTCCCAGTGTTTTTCATGATCTTTTGTCATATCTATCTTCCATCCCTTCCTGTCCCTACCAGCTACCAATCTGCTGTGTCACCATAAATTTGCATTTTCTAAAACGTTATATAAATGGACTCAGATGGTATATTTCCGTGTGTTTGGGTTTTGTTTTGGAACTGCCTCCTACCCCACAGAACTTGCTATGGTTTGAAGGTTCTTTTCTTCCTCCCACCCTAAATTCATATGTTGAAATCCTAATCCTGAAGGTGATGGTATTAGGAAATGAGGTTTTTGGGAGACAATTAGGTCATAAGAACAGAGCCTTCATGAATGAAATTAGTGACCTTATAAAATAGGCCTGTATTAGTCTGTTCTCACACTGCTATTTTAAAAAAATACCTAAGACAGGGTAATTTATAAAGAAATGAAGTTTAATTGACTCATGGTTCTGCATGGCTGGGGAGGCCTCAGGAAACTTACAATCATGGAGGAAGATGAAGAGGAAGCAAAAACCTTCTTCACATGGTGTCAGGATAAAGAAGTGCAAGCAGGGGAAATGCTAGATCCTTACAAAGCCTTCAGATCGCGTGAGAACTCACTCACCATCATGAGACCATCATGAGGGAAACTGCCCCATGATCCCATCACTTCTCACTAGGTCTCCCTCAACACCTTAGGTTTACAATTCAAGATGAGATCTGAGTGGGGACACAAAGCCTAACCATATCAAGGCCCAAGGGGACTCATTTGCTCTTCCATATTGTAAAGACACAATAAAAAGGTGCCATCTATGAATCAGGAAACGGGCCCTTACAAGACACCTAATCTGCGGGTATTTTCTTCTTGGGCTTTCCAGCCTCAAGAACTGTGATATGTTTCTGTTGTTTATAAGCTACCCGGTCTATAGTATTTTGTTACAGCAGCCCAAATCAACTAAAACAGTACTGTTTTGGACTTTTCATTCAGGAGCTTTCAGAACACGTTTTAGAACATTTAATTCCATAATCTGGAGAAGGGATATGGTGATGGAGGCGAATTCTCTCTTCCCTCCTGTTCCCTATAAAATCTTATTGGTGAGAAGTGACTGCAATTTGTCTACAATCCATTGCAGTTTTGAAGACAAAGAATTAAACTAAGTAAATCTATGGCATTGTTATTTTAAAACTAAATGTCCATGCCCAAATTACAAATGTTATAAATTCTTTCCACATAAAGAATTTTGAATGTTACTAAATAATGTCAGCTTGATAACCAATTTTAGCCTCCAGTCGATATTATGACTGAAAAAAACCTGTAAACATTCAGTTAAAAAAAAAAGCTGGTTCTCTGGGTGGCTGACAGGGCTTTAGTGGCATTAAAGTGGCCATATCAGCGAAAAGGAAATATTACCTCCTGGTTACCTCTCAACTTCTGTCAACTTCCCAGCATATCACCACCAAAAATATCTATGGCATTTAGAATTTCTGATCATGCAAATACAATATACATTAAGAAAATTTAAGAAGCTGTAAAGAAGTGCATATATGACCAAATTGATTTTATTGACAGTAGCTAAACATAGTGCCTTCTTATCTATATGGAAAGTTGATGCTATGGTGAAATGTTTCTCCTGTTTCTCTACTGATGCCATTGGAGGAAAAAAACTGTGACCATATGTTCCTTGAGAATCCTTGGCATATTAAATATTAAACATAGAACAACACAAAGACATTAAGATTAGGGAAACTCTGGCAAATGCTGTGTAATACAGCTAGAGTGACACAGTTAAAAGCCACTCCTAATTCTATATGCAACAGAAATGTGTCCCAAAAGATATGTATACATTCAGCAAAAGATATATTTAGGATGGTCAAGGAAGTATTATAATACTAAAATTTGAAAGCAGAAAAATGGACAAAATACAGTACATTTATAAGATGAACAAAACATTGCTGCATGGGACAATGTGGATACGTCTCAAAACATGATATTGAACAAAAGATGCCAGACACAAAAGAGTGCATTATGTGTGATTCTGTTTACATACACTTAAAATAAATTGGAAAAACTAATCTATAATGTTGAAGGTCAAGAGAGAAGTACCTTTGAGGCCTGAGGGAGGCTCAAAAGTGGGACTCTAAGGTTTTGGTAATATTCTATGCTAACTATATAGGCGAGTCAGTGTGTGAATATTCAGTTTGCTGTATAATTATTTAAAACAGGTACACAAACCAATATTACATTTTAATTTAAAGGCTGAATTTGTATACCTATGTTCAGAGCAGCATTAGTCACAATGGCCAAAAGATTAAAGCAATTCCAGCATTCATCAATACATAAATGGAAGAACAAAATATAGCGTATACATACAATGGACTATTATTCAACCTTAAATTTCAGGAAGGAAATTCTGCCATATGATACAACATGAATGAACCTCAAAGGCATTATTCTAAGTAAAATAAGCTAGTCACAAGAACGCAAATATATGATTCTACTTACATGAGTTATCTAGTACAGTCAAATGCATAGGGACAAAAAGTAGAACGGCGGTTGCAAATGGCTAGGGGAAGAGGGAATAGGAAATCACTGTTTACTGTTACAGAGTCACAGACTTTACACTTGGGAAGGTGACTTCTAGAGATGAACAGTGCTGATGGCTTCACAATAATGTGGACATATACTTACAGCCACTGAACTACATAATTAAAAATAATTCACAGAAAAAAAGTTTTGTTTTTTATATAACATATGTATGTTTTATCACATCTTTTAAAAACTGATATAAAAAATTGTTACAAGAATCAACAAAGGGCCAGGTGTGGTGGCTCAAAATCCCAGCACTTTGGGAAGCTGAGGCGGGCGGATCACTTAGGTCAGGCATTTAAGACCAGCCTAACCAACATGGTTAACAACATCTCTACTAAAAAAGACATACGAAAATTAGCCAGGCATGGTGGCATGAGCCTATAATCCCAGCTACTCATGAGGCTGAGGTAGGAAAATGGCTTGAACCCAGGAGTGAAGGTTGCAGTGAGCCAAGATCACACCACTGCACTCCAGTCTAGGTGGCAGAGCGAGAGCCCGACTCAAAAAAAAAAAAAAAGGAATCAACAAGGGGCTCCCATCGGCCAAACATAGGACAAGTTGAACATCAAAAAGAATAATGGGTAGAGGGTGGACCAAGGTGGTGGAATAAAAGGCTCTACCAACTGCCTCCTCCAAAGACACCAATTTAACAACTATCTACACACACACAAAAGAACACCTTCACAAGAACCAAAACTCAAGTGAGCACTCACAGTACCTGGTTTTAACGTCATATCACTGAAAGCAGCACTGAAGAGGATAGGAAAGGCAGTCTGGAATTATGGACGCCACCCACCCCCTGGTAGTAGCTGTGTGGTACAGAGAGAGAATCTGTGCACATGGTAGAGAAAGAGTGCAGCAAATGTGAGGCATTGCATTTAACTCAGTGTTGCTCTGTCACAGAAAGCCAAACCAGGCTGAACTCAGCTGAAATTTGCCCATGAAGGGAGTATTTAAACCAGGCCTAGGCAGAGGAGACTTGCCCATCTCAGCAATCAGAACCTGAGTCCCCACAAGCCTCACCACCATAAGCTAAAGTGCTCTGGGGCCCAACATACACTTGAAAGGCCATCTAGACCACAAGGATTGCAACTCCTAGATGATTCCTAGTATTGAACTGAACTGAGAGCCAGGGGACTGTGGGGAAACATGACCTACTGAAACACCAGCTGGGAGACTAAGGGAGCGCCTGTACCACACCCCTCCCCTAACCCCATGCTGCAGAGCTTGCAGCTCCAAAAGAGAATCCTTCCCTCTGCCTGAGAACAGAAGGTGGAGATTAAAGAGGACCTTGTCTTGCATCTTGGATACCAGCTCAGCCACAGTAGGATAGGGCGCCATGGTCATGAGGCCCCATTTCTAGGCCCTAGCTCCCGGACAACTTTTCTAGACACACCCTGGGCCACAAGGGAACAACTGCCGTGAAGTGAAGGACTCAGTTCTGGCAGGACCAATCACCTTCTGACTCAAGTGCCCTTGGGTCCCTGAATAACCAGCTTCAATACCCACATAGTACGCCATGGGCCTCAGAACAGACTCTGAGACTTACTGGCATCAGATGAGACTCATGATATTCCCAGCTGTGATGGCTATGGGGAGAGATGTCTTCTGTTTGAGAAAAGAAGAGGGAATAGCAAAGGGGACTTTGTCTTGTATTTTAGGTACCAGCTCAGCCACAGGGGGATATAGCACCAAGTAGGCTCTGGAGGGTCCCCAATAACAGGCCTTAGCTCTGGACCTGCCCTGGGACAGAGGAGAGCCAACTGCCCTGAAAAGTGAGTCCTAGGCCAGGTGGCATTAATGACGAGCTGTATGAAGAGCCCTTGGCCCTTAAGAGAACATTGGTGGTAGTTTGGCAGTACTCCCCATGGGTCTGTGATGCTGGCCGTGAGATAAGGCTCCTGTGTCTGTGGAAAGGGGAGCGAAGAGTAGGAAGAACTATGCCTCAGGGTTTGTATGCCAGCTCAGCCACAGTACAACAGAACATCAGGTAGACTTCTAAGGTTTTAGACTCCAGTCCCTGGCTCCCAATGATACCTCTGGACCCACCTAGGGTCTGGGCGAACATGCTTCCCTGAAGGGAAGGACACAAGCCTGGCTTCACCACCTGCTGATTGTAGAACACCAGGCCCTTTAAAGAACATAGGTGGTAGCCAGGGAGTGGTTACAGTGGGCTTGAGTGAGACCCAGTGCTGTACTGGCTTCAGAGCACAGTCTCAGTGGTGGAGGCCAGAGGGGTGCTTGTGTCACTCTCCCCTTGGCTCCATTGGCTCAGAACAGAGAGATAAACTCTACTTGGGTTAAAGTAAGGGAAGAGAACAAAAGTCTCAGCCTGGTGGTCCAGAGAATTCTTCCAGATCTTATCCAAGACCATCAAGGTGGTACCTGTACAACTCTGCAAGAACCACAGCGTTACTGGGTTTGCAGATACAGTTTAGCTCACAATACCCAAGGCCTTTTGAAAACCTGGAAAGCCTTTGGAAGAAAGATAGGCACAAACAAGCCCAGACGGTGGAGACTACAATACCTAACTCTTCAATGCCCAGCCACATACAAACATCCACAAGCACCAACGCCATCAGGGAAACATGACCTCACCTACAGAACTAAATAAGGCACCAAGGACCAATCCTGGAGAAACAGAGATAGGTGACCTTTCAGATAAAGAATTTAAAATAGCTATGTTGAGGAAACTCAAAGGAATTCAAGATAATGCAGAGAAGAAATTCAGAATTCTATCAGATAAATTTAACAAAGAGATTGAAATAATTTCCAAAGGTTAAGTAGAAATTCTGGAGTTTAAAAATGCAATGACACACTGAAGAATGCATCATTTTTATCAGGGCTGACTAAGCAGAATTAGCAAGCTTGACAATGGGCTATTTAAAAATACACAGTCAGGGGAGGCCAAAGAAAATAGAATAAAAAACAATGAAGTATACCTAAAGGATCTAGAAAACAGCCTCAAAAGGGACAATCTAAGAGTCATTGGCCTTAACGAGTAGGTAGAGAAAGAGATACAGACAGAAAGCTTATTCAAAGGGATAACACAGAACTTCCCAACCTAGAGAAAGATATCAATATTCAAGCACAATAAGATTCTAAACCACTAAGCAGATTTAACCCAAAGAAGACTACCTCAAGGTATTTGAAAAACAAATTCCCAAAAATCAAAGATAAAGAAAGGATCCAAAAAGTAGAAAGAAAAAAGAAACAACATACAAAGGAGGTCCAATACAACTGGCAGTCAACTTTTCAGTGGAAATCTTAAAGGCCAGGAGAGTGACATGACATATTTAAAGTGCTGATGGAGAAAAACTTATGCCCTAGAATAGTATATTCAGTGAAAATATCCTTCAAACATGAAGGAGAAATAAAGACTTTCTCATACAAACAAAAGCTAAAGAATTTCATCAACACCAGACCTGTCCTACAAGAAATGGTAAATGCTTCAATCAGAAAGAAAAGGACATGCATGAGAAATATGAAATCATCTGAAGGCACAAAACTCACTGGTAATAGGAAGTACACAGAAAAATACAGAATATATAACCCCTCAACTATGGTATGTAAACTACTCCTAAGCAGAAAGACTAAATGAGGAACTAATCAAAAATAGTAACTACAGCAACTTTTCCAGACAGACAGTACAGTAAGACATAAAAAGTTAAAAAGTGAAGGGATGAAGTTAAAATGTAGAGTTTTATTAGTTTTATTTTTGCTTGTTTGCTTATGCAAACAGTGTTGTTATCAGCTTAAAGTAGATTTGGAAGCCACCTAAGTGGCCATCAACAGTTGAATAGATAATGAAAATGTGGTACTTATACACAATGGAGTACTATTCAGCCATAAAGGATCCTGTCATCTGCAACAAGAGACAGAACTGGAGGTCATTACTGAAATAAGCCAGGCACAGAGAGACAAACTTTGCATGTTCTCACTTATTTGTGGGAGCTAAAAAATTAAAATAATTGAACTCATGGACATAGAGAGTAGAAGAATAGTTACCAGAATCTGGGAAGGGTAGTGGGTAGTTGGAGGGGAAGTAGAGATGGCTAATGGGTATAAAAACAGAAAGAATAAGATTCAGTATTTGCAAGTACAACAGGGTGACTATAGTAAAAAATAATTGTACATTTTTTAATAACTAAAAGAGTGTAACTGGATTATTTGTAACACAAAGGACAAATGCTTGACATGATGGATATCCTATGTACCCTGATGTAATTATTACACATTGTATGCCTATATCAAAATATCTCATGTAATCCATAAATATAACTACCTATATACCCACAAAAATTAAAACTAAAAAAAAAATTTTAAAGAATTATGAGTACCTTGATAAAAAACACATTGAATATATAAAGACCCAGTAACTCAGAATGAGACTTAAAACAACAGAAAATCTGCCCCTCCCTTCAAAAAAAATCAATTAGTCATTACTAGAAATGACTTACTCTGAAAATTGATAATCAAAGAAAAAGAATTACCTAACCACTTCTGCCCTTCCCATATGTATTAGACTTCAGGGTTGCTTAGTTAAGAAAAGATTCTTCTTTACAAAAGAATTCCAGTCAAAAAATATTAAAGAACTAATGACTTTTTTTTAAGCACCATTTTGCAAAAGATAAATAATAAATTACAAGACTGATGAAAAGTCAGTGAAAATCTCTACACTGAAGAGATGATACTGTCACCATCTAAACCTACTGATCAATCTTAGCAACTCTACATGTCAGGCAACCAGCCATTATTTACCTCTGATGTGGTACAAAATGAAGTACATTGCATCGCCTATGATGTATCTTAGCAAAAATAGCTGAAAATTAATATATTCATGCCTTCAGAGCCATATATTATAATATATAGAGGAACAAGTTAATGATACCACTAGGAAGCAAGACAACAAATCCAGAATGTGACAAAGTCTACAAGACAAGTCACCAGGTTTCCTGATTACGTTACTACCTAGAGAAAAGGACCACTAGATTAAAAGTGATTCTCAGGTAAAATTCAAATGCAATAAGGATCTAAATGGACTTTGTTTAGATCCTTCTTTGGAGCCAAGATTTTGAGAAAATCTAAGAAATCTGAATACAGACTGTATGTCAGATTATTATAAGAAATTGTTCACTTTGTTAGCTGTGATAATGGCATTCTATTTAAGAAAATGTTTTGGCCAGGTAAGGTGGCTCACGCCTATAATCCCAGCACTTTGGGAGGCCAAGGTGGGCAGATCACAAGATCAGGAGTTCAAGACCAGACTGTCCAACATGGTGAAACCCCGTCTCTGCTAAAAAATACAAAAAAAAAAATTAGCTGGGCATGGTGGCTCGTGCCTGTAATCCCAGCTACTTGGGAGGCTGAGGTAGGAGAATTGCTTGAACCAGGACCCGGGAGGCAGAGGTTGCAGTTAGCTGATATCGCACCACTGCACTCCAGCCTGGGCTACAGAGTGAGACTCCATCTCAAAAAAAAAAGAAGAAGAAAATGTTTAAAAATTTAAAGATGTATATCAAAGCATGTAAGGACAAAAGTAGCATGATGCCTGGGATTTGCTTTAATAGTTAGGCAGAAGAATAAGTATACATTGTAAATATGTATCAAAATATCAAATTGTATGCTATAAATATGTACAATTATTATGTGCCAATTAAAAATAAAAATATATATTTTTACAGAATAAATGGGTATAGTTGAAGCAAATGTGATAACCTAGATAACAGCTGAATCCGATGGGTTTATGAGAGTTCATATTTTCTTTGTGTATGTTTAAAGTTTTCCAATATAAATAATTTTAGACTATTCAAATGATGCAGATTATACTTTATATACTTTAGATTATCCATGGATATTAAAACACATCATTGAAATACTGTTATAAAGAACTATAGTCAAATTATCCCTTACTTTACAAATAAAGAAAATGAGACCCAGAGAGCTTAAGTAGTCTGCTCAAAATCACACAGCCATTATTAACAGTCAACTGATACTAAGAGTAAAAACAACTAGCATTATACCATGGAAGCAGCCTTAATTCAATGCCACACATTTGGGGATTTGGTTAAGGGGTAAAGGGACTAATTCTCAGTAATTCAATTATCTCACCATTTTATTTCACATTTGTGTTTTGAACATTAAGCACTGCCCTTATGTAACGAATCTGAGAAACAGTTCTATATAAAAAATATAGAAATCTATTTCATTCTTAACAGTATAGCTAATGTTTTTCTTATGGCCAACCAACACAGCACAACGGTAGCTCTCATACCCACACAGGCAACAAGAGCCAGCTTGGCACGCTGCACTGGGCATTGCTGGTGCCCACACTTGTGTCTTCCTCAGCTTCAGTGGCATATGCCAATTGGTTCATTTACTTTATCCGATGTTACTTTATGTGCTAGTAACAACGTTAACTCATCACAACAGCTAACAAAAGGCACCCAAATCATAGCACTAGAGATGCCACACAAGTTCAAGAGTGGGCATTAGGACATACTTCTCAGGGTTTCAAAGTGAATGACACCTTAGAAGGGGTAGGTGAAGATACTATGATTCGGTGAGTTGTGTAGCAGTCATGGAGAAACTGGCGGAAGTCCTCTACCTGGGAGTGAGTGACATCAGTTTGCAATGACAAAACCTGAAAGAGACTATACAGAAACATGTCAGACTTTACGTGATTTGACGGGAACAAAACAATAACTATGGAGTATGATTTAGAGAACACAGCTCTATAGGAGCTATGCTGCAAGGACTTGGTGAAAGTGCTCTGGCAGGTTGAATAATGGCCTCCAAAGACGTACTCATTCCAAACCCTGGAACTCATGAATAATACCTTATTATGGCAAAAGGGATTTTGCAGACATAATTAAAGATCTTGAGATAGGGAAATG
This sequence comes from Cebus imitator, assembly GCF_001604975.1. Lineage (NCBI taxonomy): Eukaryota > Metazoa > Chordata > Mammalia > Primates > Cebidae > Cebus > Cebus imitator. The sequence continues at coordinate 2,668,444 of NW_016107608.1, forward strand.
ATACTGGATTATCTGGGTGAGTCCTAAATGTAATCACAACAGTCTTTATAAAAAGGAAGCAGAGTAAGATTTGATCACAGAACAGGAGAAAGCAATGTTATGATGGAAACAGACATTAAAGTGATGTGGTTTGAAGGAGGAAGGGAACAAAGGGCAAAGAATACAGGTGGCCTCTGGAAGCTGAAAAAAGCAAGAAAACTGATTTCCTTCTCGGAGCCGCTAAAAAGAACTAATTCTGCCAACATCTTGACTTTAACGCAGTGAAACTGATTCTGAACCTTTGGCTTCCACATCTGTAAAAATACTCATTTGAGTTATTATCAGTCTCTAAATTTGTCATAATTTGTTACAGCAGGAATAGGAAGCTAATATGCCAATATTAAGGAATATATCTCCCCAATAAATATGCCTATGTATAAGAAATTTATGCCAAATAATGGAATGTGTGTGAATATATTAAAAACCTCTTACTATTCTGAGGCCTAAATGACAGTATAGTGTAAACAGTTTCTTTCTAAATTATTCCGTTTGGGTGGTTATTTTGTTTGTTGTCTTGTTTTGCTTACAATACTTATATTTGCCAGATGTTTAGGTTTCATTTGGTTGTTAGTGGTGTGGTGGGGTTTTTTTCACTACCAGAAACTATTTGGTCCCCCTCTTACCCCTTATCGGCAAAGGGTATCTTAGACACATTGCTCTTTAAAATCTGACCATTTAAAATTCTGAATATAAATGTCCTCAGAGTCCATCTACATTAATTACCTTATTTCATGTTTAGCGATTAGAAGGAAGAAAAAAGTTAAAGCTCAACTACCCATTTCCTGCAACTGTATTTGCAAATTCTGTAAATTTAATTGACACACGAAAATTGAATCTCCCTAGCACTTTGGGAGGTCAAGACAGTAGGATTACTTGAGCTGAGGAGTTAGACACCAGCTTGGGCAATACACAGAGACTCCATCTCTACAAAAAATTTAAAAATTAGCTGACTACATTGACACACACCCAGTAATTCCAGCTCCTCAGGAGGCTGAGGTGGGTGGATGGTTTGAGCCCAGGAATTCAAGGCTTCAGGGAGCCATGACTGCACCACTCCACACCAGCCCGGAGTAACAAAATGAGACCGACTCAAAAAAAAAAAAAAAAAAATTAAATCTCATTACTTAAAAACTGTGATTTAAAAAGCATGCTATCTGTAGCTAAAGCAATGTTTTCACAATCATAAGAGGAGTACAGAAGTTACATTTTCTTCTTTGGCCCTTAGCAGAAGCTTGGCTCACAACAATGATCAGATCAAAATACCACAGCACTGCCACTGGTCTCTGGGCTGCCTTGTTGAATGCAAAACAGTTTTTGACATCATCAGTAACCATACTCAAAAAGCTGTTTCTTAACTCTAATACAAGAAATTAGGATTTATTCAAGGAAATGTCAAAAGAGCCTTACATGCCTATTATCTTGGAATTATAAGAACTCTATGGTTTATTTTTAAAATATTTATCCTTTAGAACTAATAAGAATACATTCTCTAAAGTATATTCTATGAAACTAATAAGAATACATTAGAACTAATAAGAATACATTCTCTAAAGTATATTCTATGAAACAGCTAGATGAAAATATGGCAAAACCCAAGACTTTCCTAGATGTCATCTATTAATATTACAAGAAACAGATGTACCTCTACTTGGAATAGTAAATTCTTCTGCTGTTAAGAATCTTGGCACTTGTGGATCTGGACCAAAACTCTTAGAACAGAGCAGAAGATATACTTTGCCACTCTTTCTCTTCCTTCTGTTTATGAAAACATGAACAGAACTACAAAGGCTGTGTGTGTGTATCAAACAATTCTATGTGGAATTGTTTTTTAAGCCATTTAACTAAGATGAATATTAGTAACAATTACTTAAGAATTCCTAATTATTTTGGACAAAAATATGTCCCCAGGAGGAATGGCTCCTATGAAAAGTGTAGTTCTGACCAAAAAAGTATAGTGCTAACAAATACAGATAGCTCTATTAAAAACTATACCCTTCTTACACATCAAAAGTCTCGAAAAGGAAACACTAAGTTCCAAAAATAAGTTGTGATGAAAACTTAACACTGACATTTTAATTATATGCTGTATTTAGCATTTTCGAATATCACATTCAGGAAATTTCATACTGAACACACACTCCTGGGAGTTTTGTGAATCACTGGGTTGTTATTAAGAGAAAAGCACATGCTAAACAAAAGCACACTGAGGCAAATAAGAGGAGACACACTACAAGAAACAAATTCTTTCATGACAAGGCTATCTGCAGCTTTGAAGAGAAGAGTTAGCAGTGCATGAACCCAACACATGCTAGTAACAATAGCCTCTAATTTCCCTCTATCACTTCATTCACCTCCCACAGATGAAGCTAACTGATGGGGCAAGTTTCCACTTGGCAAACATTTATATCAGCCAATTTGCCAAGGAGAACAATTGGTGGTGTTCTACTTTCAACATAAATACCTAAGGTCTTCTCCAATTGGAGACAATTAAAGCTGTAAGATTCCCGTTTCCCACGGTCCTCCAAAGCAAAGCAGTTGTTTCTAATTCCTTCATTTTAAAGCAATGATGCCAAATGTTATTTGATTTCATTCAAGTTAATAAACACTGAGCTCTTCCTAAGATAAACCTTCAGAAAGCCAGAGTTGACGCTGTCAGTTAGCAAATAAAATTCAGAGTGATAAGGTATATAAAAGAAGTAAATACATAATTCTCAGGAAGAAAGGAGCAGCAGCACCTACTGCACAGAAACCACAGGGTCTAATCTCTCCTACAGTGTTAGGGGCAGTGAAATGTTCAGTGGTTGGAGAAAATGAAAAGCCAGGGTCTGACAAATACACAAATTTGGTCCTCAGTCCCTAAAATTAGAAATAAGTTTCCCCACCAGAACAATGAGGATGAACATTTCACTCACTCAGTCACTCATTGCAGTTACAGAAATGAGCAAGAAACCATCTGTGCCTTGAAGAAGTTCACAGCCAGGTAGGGAGAGACAAAGGGACAACAGGGTGCAATGGTGTACACCATGACAAAAGGGGAGTGCTAGGGAGGCACACAGGAGCGGCACCAAAAACAGAGGGGTCAACCAAGGCCGTTATCTGTGTTGTGTTTTGGAGACAAATAGGAGTTAACCAGCAAAGGGAAAAGGTGTTCCCATTACAATGGCAAAGACATGGAAGAATACATGGGATATGGGGCTGTGGTCCAATGGAAGGGAAATAAGGCTCTGAACTACACCCATGACAGAGGCACAGGGACATCAAGAAGGTGAAAATACCTGAAGAGTTGAAAAATTTTGCTTTTCAATATGTGAGAGATGAGGACACATTTATGCCCCTTTTGGAAACTTTACTGTAATTATATGATTGGGGGGAAGTTAATGTAGGACATCATTATGGTTCCTAGATTTGATGAACTAATAATTTTTAAAATGTGAAATGAGAAGGGTGAGGAGGGGCCCAAAAAATATGAATTGATAGATAAAACATCCTGAAAATATACCTGCAATTTTTTTAATAATTGGAAAATAAATCTGAAAATAATTTGAATAATCAACAATGCCTTAATGAAACTTGTAACACTTTTGAATAGTGGAAAATCTCTTATGAATTTGAGGAAAGTGCATTTAGCCAATGACAAATTTTATATTTCATGCATACATTAGTTGTGCATAACATCAGAACTACAATATAATTAGATCAGAACCAAAAAGGTAAATCAGATTCTGGGTCTAATTTTTAGATTATACTGTAAACAAGAGATCTAAAATCAAACACTAACAGATTTGTCTTACCGAGTTTTTAAACATACAACAATCTAGAAAAACAACAGTGACAGTATACAAAAATTACTATTAACCTTTGATTAGTTTTAGTCTGTAACTTCTGTTTTTAATTGTTTTCATTCATTTGCTTAATTGACTGTAAAGAAACCAAAGCTGGCAAAGTGACTCATGAATGAGTCACAGCTCCCCTCCTGGGGTAGCCACAAGCCTGACTGTGGCACATTGCATGCACTAAGCCTGAATTTCAAGTTTGAGAAGAATGCGTGACAAAATGCCAAGGGCTGCTGACACTGCCAAAGTTATTATCAGGATAATAAGGATGTCCTGAGAGTAGGAATCCCTGCACTTCCTTTCCAGGCTGGAATTCATGCACTTATACCTCATCCCAAACCACAGAAAACATACACCTGTGTCACTCTGCTCCTTCCCCATCTGATCTTGTGACTTGATACACATCATTCCTTAAAAGGAAGGGACATCTTAGAGGGCACCCCTTTTATTGATTTCTCAATGCTGCCCATCAGATTTCCAAAGACTATGGGAAATGGGAGGGCCAATGTGACTAGATTGCCATACCTTACACACAGGCAAAGGATGCCTAGCAAGAGTGACAGTGTCTAAACATAACACCCTCCACCACCGCCCCCAAGAAACAGCTCCATCATTCACACCATAATCCTGTTTTAACAAATAATGCACATGTGACACAAAATCACAGTACTTGGAGATCTGAAAAACATACCAAAAAATACGTGTGATTATTTTAATTCAAAACACCACCATGACCATTGAGGTGTTACTTCTTACAGAGGCAGGGATGACACCCTTGCATGACTAATTGGTCCCTTCCATGCTAACTGTGAAACCCTCCAGCCTTTGCACAATGAATCTGGCTAGTGACCACAGCAGCTGTAACATCAGCACAAAAGGTTTTCTTCAAACCAAACTTCCATCTCTGCCTGCCAAATACCAGTATGTCATTTCCTTCCTGCTGGACTCTATGGTTTCTGGAGGACAAGAACCATGTAATTCTTAAACTTACACTATTGGTAACCTCTACTATTTGAGATAAGTACAAAGCATTCAATCAATGTGTGATGAATGCAAAATGAGCAGGGAATACCTACAACTGTTTCTTGGCTGTTTGTTTATGTCCTCACTACCATGTTGACACATGCTAAAGAAAGTATGCATAATTATCCTAATTACAGTCATTACAGCCAAAAAGTCCTTAAAGTTAATCATAAGGTTTCTAGTGGCAAGCTTAAAATAAAATTCTAAATTAAAGTTCATAAAATTCTAAGCTCTGGCTAAGGCTTATAGTCCCAATTATTAACACAATATAATGATTACATTAATATCTATACACTATGGATAGGCCCCAATTTAACAAAAATTTTAGAATGTAGTACAAGAACGTGTCTAGTCCTTAGGATTTAGAATACATGTTTCCAAACAAATAAGGCTACTGTGATCAAGTTCATAGGCCAGCAGCCCTCACCTCAAAAAAAAAGCTGAAAATAGAAAAATGAAATCATTTTAGTTTTACCTCCTTGCTATGAAGCATCACAAAATGCACTCTGTCACAAAAAGCATGTCTGTAGTCTTCTCAACATGTCTGGCATGGAATTGAGTCTAACCTTCTTGGGGAGCCAGGGAGGATGGACTCAGGGCTATAGCTATTCTGGACCCTTCACATATAAACAGCTGGTGGGAGGGGTAAGAATGAAAATGGGGAAAGAATGATCCCACAAAAGAGGAGGCGATCACTGAGCCAGAAAACTGGCTAACCAACTTGGAGAAATGTCCCCAACTTCTATCCTTCAGGCACTAAGGCCAAGGGCCAGCCCTAAGAGCAAGGAGAGCCAAGGAGGGAGGAGCTGCCAGATAGGACCATGAAGGCCAGAGGCAGGAGTGCCTCAAGGATCTAGATTCTCAAGGGAGGAAACTATCAAAACCATGGGGGTGTCTTTTGAGGGGGTCAGGGGAATGGGGATAAACTGCCAAAGACTGAAATATCTGTTCCCTGTCAAGCAGGGATGTAGATAAGTAAGGGGGAGAAATGGAAGAGAAAGAAGGCGTGGAAGGAAGAGCTTACAGCCTGGGGTCATAATTAGGATGTCAGAACAATTCAGATGTGCCCAGTGGATGACTTGGTGGTCCTTTCTCTCCATGTTTCCTGTTTTGCTTAAGCCCAAAGGGTTCATGTGCTATTATCTCATGACACTAAATCCGTGAAGTACTCAAATACTCAAATATGCTCATGTCACCAAGTAGCTCTGATTACCTCCAAGGCTGCTAATCTACTGGGCATTTAGTAAGTACTTATGGTACAAAAGAACAATGAAAAAGGAAGATGTTTCCTGTGCTGTGTAAAACCAGGTTCCTTTCATTGCTCTTGGAAAAACTGCACATGAATTTGCATATTTTAGCACTTAGTAGGTTAAAATAAAATTAGCTAATTACCTTGTTAATCAGCTCCTTCTCAAAAGGAAAAAAAAAAAAAAAAAAAAANAAAAAAAAAAAAAAAAAAAAAACGGGAGAGGAGAAAAGTATGGATAGTTTGGGCTCCCTTCACAGTTTTTATAGGTCCTTTATACCCACCACTTTACATCACATACATTTCAGTTATTATATGAGTACATGTGTTCTTCCTGGAAGGCTTTTCCTCCCAGACACCATTCATCTCCATCTTTTATACTTCTAGACTTGATACCCAGGAATGTTCCTGCACCTCTGAGTCTCAAATGCTCAAATGCTGAGAGTTTAGAGGATCCAAAATATTCCTCTTCATTTAGAACCAAATGAGAGACAGAGACATGAGTCAAACAGATACAAATTAAAATGTCAACTTTTAAATATTAAAAACTATACTTGAAGAAAGGGTTTAGGTGTGCAGCTAAACAGACTAACACCCTTCCCACAACTGAAAACCAGTCCATGGGGGCAGAGGCTGCTCTATAACTCACCTTCACGGCCAAAAGGATACTAGAATACATTTTCTGTAGGCAGGCAGATCCTAAAGAGGGGCTAGGTTACACATGCCCACTCTTAGCTGATTCATGATTTCTTTGGAACAATCAGGTCATCCTCCTTTCCTGGAGGAGAATGCATGAGGAGGTGGAGAAAAGTCAGGAATAAAAGTCCCTCCTTATGACAACATCAAGACTAGGTATAAATTCTCCTTAACAGTCACTTGATTTTTTTTCTTAAGGCCATGGGCTACCAGGATTGTGGCTGTCTCCCAAGGGAGAAAGATCAGCTCACTAAAGCAGCCCTTCCCTTCCTTTGAGGTACTTTCCAACCTTTCCAATGCTAACCACTATCCTTTGGGCAGTGTCAGGATCACTGTGCGTGTGTGCGCGGGGGTGGGCAGTTAGGCACTAGGGGGAGGTGGAGGGAGTGGGGGAGGGGTGGCGGTTCTGCAATAGACCGGAGAAGTACCTCAAACAAAGTAACGCTAAGGCCATGCTGAATCCAAGGCTGAAGTCGCTCCCTATTTTCTTTCAGATTCCAAACTATGCCCAGGCATGTTTCCAATGTGGGTCACCAGTGATGTGATTCTACAATGAACTTAAATCACAATACTAATGCTAACTTAAGTTTAGCCTAAAGCTACCCCCTTATATATTTTTAGTTTGGCCTAAAGATCTCTCTGTATATATGGACACAGTGAACTGTAACCTAACTGAATGCGTAAACAGACCACAATCTACTCTTGTACCAATCACAGAGTTTCAGCCAATCACAGTTTTAGTCAATCACAGGTGGCCAGCTGTTCAAATTGTGTTCAAATAAGGCAAATGGCGAGCTATATCCCATCCAGCTGATTCTGTACCTCACTTCCATTTTCTATCACTTTCTTTTTTCTGACCATAAATGTTATCCTCCCACGTGGCAGCCCCAGAGTCGCTCTGGACCTATTCTGGTTCTGGGGGCTGCCCGATTTGCAAATCATTCTTGGCTTCATTAAACTGTGTTAAATGTGTCTAGTTTCCTTTTTTACAACACTAAGATAACAGCCCCAATTTTAAATATAAACCTTAGTTTTCCAGTAAGATATTAAAGACTAGAAACTCAATCCCCTGGCAAGTTAAAGTCCAAAAATGTTAAATTCCAAAGGAATTAAATTCTGGACTCAGATTTTCTTGCCTTTACACAGATGGTCCTCGGCTTACTATGGTTCAACTTAAAACTTTTCAACTTCATGATGATGCGAAAGAAGTACATGTTCAGTAGAAACTGTACTTAGAATTTTGATCTATTCCCAGGCTAACAATATGCAGTGCCATACTTTCTCAAAACACTGGACAACAGCAGCAAGCAAAACCTCCCAATCAGCCAAGAGATCATGAGGGTACACAATCGATACTCTGCAATGTAATTGTGATGCCAGCATTTTTTGGATATTGTGTTTTCTGGTTTTGCATCCCATCATGTCTACAAAATATCCAGTCTTGACTTACAATGCTTTTAACTTACGATGGATTTCTTAGGACATAACCCTAAGTCGTGCAGCATCTTTATACTGTCTGTCTTAGCCTGTGTTTCCCAGACAGTAGAAGTTGAGACAAAAGCCTGAATGCAGGAATTTAGTTTGGGAAGTGACCGTAAGGAGCAAGAGAACAAAAATGGGGAAGGAGGCAAGAAAAATACAAAGATGTATTACTAAACTGATCATTGCTATTGGGGAATACTTAATATCTCCCCCCTCCCCACCCCCAAGCACCAGAGAGAAGCCCAGAAGAGGAAGAATAAGAAGGGAAAGGTAGAGAGTGTGGCCCCAGGTGAGGCGCTCTCCAGGTGTACCTGTGAAATTCTTAGAAGTTTGTACGGGACTGGCCACTGCAGCTGTAGTTGGAATAAGAGGCCAGGCAAGAGGGTTTTGAAGTGATGTACAAAAAATATCCAATACAAAGTCCAACAATATTAAGGGTCAAATTCATCCTCTCAAATTTCTTATTCTATACTCTCTGCTGGAGACATTCTTGATGCCTAGGTAGAGCGGTGAGGTTTTTGTTGCTTTTTGTTTCGAAACAGCGTCAAGCTGTAACGAAGAAAGCATAGTTCCTTCAGAGCCTCAGACGTTGATTCAACTTTATCTCAAGTCTTTGATATCCTCCACTTTTAAAGACACCAAAGAGTTATGAGGGCAGGCAAGACTATCAACTGCCCCACAGGCACTGTATTTAAAAGGAAAGTCAATCCTCAGGCCATGAAGTAGCTACCTTCACAAGCAAGACAGTGTTCCCAGAATCCTGAATTTGGTATAACCCAGAGCCATGTCATTGCTTCCAAAGACAACAGCAGAAACCCCAGGGCATCTGAAAGATAGAGAAGGCTCTACAAACAAAAACAAAATCCTCCTGGTTCCAGCCTTGCCAAGATGCCTGCAATACTATGCCAATTTTCTAAAGCTTAAACCTCAATTAGGAGAAAAGTAGCCATCAATGAATGAAAAAGCAAACAAAAAACGGTATCTGTACAAAGGAATATTATCTAGCCTTAAAAAGGAAAGGCATTCTGACACATGCTACGACATGGATAGACCTTCAGGACACTAAACTAAATAAAATAAGCTGGCCACAAAGGGCCAAAAACTGTATGATTCCATTTATATGCAGTATCTAGAGTAGTCAAATTCAAAGAGGCAAAGTAGAAAGGTGGTTGCCAGGGGCTTGTGGGGGAGGGTGTTGTTTAATGTAAAGAGTTTCAGTTGGGGAAGATGAAAATGTTCTGGAGATGGATGGTGGTGATGATTGCACAACAGTGCGAGTGTACTTAATGCCACAGAATATATTTCAACGTGGTTAAAATGGTAAATGTTATGCTATGTATATTTTAGCACAATCAAAAAAAAAAACCCTCAACTAGGAGAAATCTTCAAGCAGGAGGTAATTTTGGCCCCATGCATACTGGCAGGAAAAATCTAACTTTGCATAGTGTCTTCTCTCTCAAAGCCTGGCATCTGGGGCATCACTGACTTCTTTCAAAGTTCAGAAATTTGCAATGATGGCAGCCCTAGTCCCTTCTGGGCCCTAATTGTGGGAGCTTTCTTTCCCAGCCGGATAGTTCTAAATGTCCTATCTTCTAGTTCTTCTGAGTCCCATGTTTCTAGCACTAAAGGACTAAACTGAATGTGATCTCTGCCTGGTAGAGTCATCATCTCCACAATCTTTTACAAGCAAAAATTTTTAGTCTTGGGCAACAGCATCTGTTGCAACGGCTTTTTGCTGTGTAATTGCTTTGGTCTGTGAAAACTGCTTCCGGAGGAAGGTCATCTCTTGGTCCTCTCATGTCTTCCAAGTGAATGCCAGAAGATTCCAGAACTGCTTTTGATGCCAGAACCATTTCTGAGGACCACATCCTTGGGGGCCTGTGACGATCTATACCTTTTTATGGACACTTTAAGAGATAGAGTTTCTGTACATTTTAATGACCAGGTCCTCAGTATTTTTGTTTGTTTTGCCAGAAATAGGGTATATCCCTCATGTTTAATTTTCATCCGCTGACCCCATTTTCTTTCGAGAAAACTTCAGAGGTTCCTCTCCTCTTCCCCCCTCTTCCTCTTTAGAGTTATCACTGTTGGGTAGAAATAAATGACTTAATTTCTCTTTAACTTCCTGCACCAGATATTTGATTTTCTAATATACTCCTCAATGTTTTATCATAAAATCTCCCAGATGACAGAGAATTTTAAAGTTCTGAATATGATCTCCCCTACAAAAATAAAAAGGCATTCAATATTTAAATAAATCTTGTCAACCTTCTCTTCCCGAGTTCCATAATCCCAGCCAGGAGGTGACTCTCATCGGGCCACATCCAGCCAGCCCTAGGCTCTCCCCTCCTAAAATGCCCCTCATCTTTTCCTGCCTCCCCTTAGAGCCTGAACTCCAAAAGACTTTGAAAATGTTCCTTCAGGGTGCAAGTGATGTCTGCTTGCCAAATCACAGTAATGTTATCACCTTGAAACTCTGTAAATTCTTCCATATGTTATGCTGGCATCTCTGGACTTTCCCCTGCAAATGCAACTTTCCTGTAACTACTTGATATTGCTATTGCAGGGTCACCACCACTGGCCTAGTGGGATGATGAATATTTTATACAAACTAGAAGAAGGTACCCCTCCAGCACAGACGTAAACCCTGGTGAGATCCCAAAGTGAGAAGACAGCAGTTGCCTTTCAACCTCTGCTTGCAGAAATCTTTATGCAGTGTACAAAATGCAAAAACATATCCCATATCCAGCCCTGAGCCTTAAAAATCATACTTCAGACTCTCGCTAAATATTTAAAAGGACACTTGGCAACATTTTCTGAACCTGGTAAAAACATTTCAGATCTTGTCTCACTCATTTCTTCAGGCCCATCACACTTTCTAATTGGTAATCATTACAGTGAATCTCTTTCTATATCTGTGTATCCTGACTTACGATCTCATTTTTCCCTTTATACCTCTCATAAAATGTGAACATTTCTCCTAGCTTAGTCTTTTCAGTCTACCATTGCTTCTTTTCTGATAATAACAAAACATATTTTTCAAACCAATTCTAGTTTCTCCTTGATTTTGTAAGAAAATCTGATCTTTGGTTTGCAATAAGTTTATTGACTTGTTTATCTATCTCAAACCAAGAATATGCCACATATGTTTTAAGGGACACACCCATTCCTTTCTATCTGCTAAATAATGAAATCCAACAACTTTTATACAGCTACAGTTCCATGATCTAATGGCCAGAACTTAATTTTCCATGTTTCCTTGTGGAGGAACTTCTGTTAGAGTATTAGAACAATGCTTCTGTCCCCCTAGGCAATGTAGAGTTCAGCTACTCACAGGTCTTGCCTTTGAGACCTGCTTATCTGCAGAGAGGATGTGTTCCTTTTTGACTCAGTTCTGATTCAATTCTTTTTCCGCAACACACCAGATCTCTTAAGAATCTTGGTGTCCAGTTGCGTCCGGGCATCTTTTTCCCACTTTCATTTTTAGTTTATATGTAATAATTGTACATATTTATGGGATACAGAGTGATACTTTGATATACAGAGGATGCTTTCTTGCCCTGCTCTTGGTTAGTCAGCTGTGGTTGATCATTGTAGATAAACTACAAAATTACCTAAAATTAGTCCCTCCAGGGCCTTCCTTTGACCTAGAACAAAATTAAGTGAATGTGGCAAGGTCAATTTATCATTTCCTACCTTGGCTTGTTTCTCACCATTTAGAGAAAGAACCTCACACAATAGCAATCTTAAAACTTTGTGGCTTTTACAGTTTGAAGTCCTGGCCTAGGGGCTTGACTGAAATACAGTAAAAGCAGCAAATGCTATTCCACCACAGATGACTAAAAAGATCAAACCCCTTCCTCAGCCTCACCGGCAACACGAGTCCAAGCTGTACCCGCAAAACACAAAAAGCCCACCCACAAAGCCCCGCAGGGCTCCACCTGCTAGTAGGACCAGTGCATCCTGCGCTTGCTAAGGCCTGAACACCCATCACAAACAGCTGCGCCTAGTTTTGACAGTCATTTGCCTGTGGGCTAGGCTGCCATAAGCTTCAGTCTCTCAAGGCCAAAACAGTAAATACTCCTCTGTCCTACTGAGCTTTTCCCAATGAGCAAGAGTACAGAAATCAGATCAAAATATGGGTGTTTTTATTGACAGGCATGAGCCACTGTGCCCAGCCACAAAATGCAGTTTTGAAACTGTAGAAGTTAAAAGTATAATATGAAATAGCTTACACTTTTGGGATACACAAACCAAAATAGCTGGAGGTCTCAGATGAAAGGAAATGTACCAGGCATAATCTAGTTCAACTTCATCACTAAATCCCTCTGCTATTTGGCTCAAGATGATTCTATGCCCAGCCTCCTGGATGGCTTAGGTAATGTTATTATAGGTCTTAGGTGAAGAATGTTGGGTAAGATGAAAGATTGCTAGATATTAAACTAGGTTTAAGTATTTACCCTCTCTTCAGACTTGCCCTCATTAACATGAAAGATTATATAAGAATAAAGCAAGATCTTATTTAATTACAAGATACACTTGAGTTTTTAGAGGCCCTTGAAAAACACCTACATATTTAATTTCAGAGCAATTTAAACTTAGAAAGGCTAACAAATATCTAAAATTATTTCTCTCTTGTTTATTGTTACTAAGAAGTTATGATATAGTTATTTATACATTCCTCAGTATTTATTGAGCACTAGTGCTGGTATTTGTGCTGATCCCCAGGAATCAACAGTGAATGAAAATGTACATGGCCCCTGCCATCATGAAGCTTAGATCTAGTAAAAATCAGTCACGGCTGGGCATGGTGACTCACACCTATAATCCCAGCACTTTGGGAGGTAGAGACGAACTGATCACCTGAGGTTGGGAGTTGAAGAACAGCCTGACCAACATGGTAAAACTTCATCTCTACTAAAAATACAAAAATTAGCAGGCCATGGTGGTGGGTGCCTGTAATCCCAGCTACTCAGGAGGCTGAGGCAGGAGAATTGCTCTAACCTGGGAGGCAGAGGTTGCAGTGAGCCGAGATCGTGCTACTATACTCCAGCCTGGGCGACAAGAGTGAAACTCAGTCTCAAACAAAAAAGAAAAAGAAAAATCAGTCACAAAAATAATATTTAAAAGGATGAGATGTATACAAGGGGTATTTGGGGAAATCAAGAAACAAAAGAAAATGTAGAGTTCCAAGTCTAGAAGAAAAATATGGTGTAATAAATTCTGGGAATTGAAAAATACCCAGTATGGCTGTTTATGGAATGAGAAAGAGGAGAGAATTGAGGCTCAAGAGGGTGGTAGGGTCCACATTCCAAGCATGGGAAAGCATTCTAAGGGTTACAAAGGGGTTTACTCAATAAGATTCTTGTTTTGGCTATTTTTTAAGATTACTGACAATGGAGATGGGATAATGGATGGGTGTGATGTAGAATATTCACAGTGAGACGAATTAGGAGGCAGTGGTTCAAATGCAAGAAGGAGGCTAGAGAGGAGCAGACATGGATTCAAGACAATGAAGGCTGAGCACTAAAACACCCTGCACTAAGAGCTTGAGCGGTATCATGAGGTTGGTACTTTTATCCCATTTTACAGATGAGAAGATAGACTGAGGGAGGTTAAGTAAACGGAACAAAGTCATTTCGTAAATAAGTGTCTGAGACTGAAATAAAACCTACATGCCACTCAAGTTTTTGTTTTTAACCAAGGCTTTTGAAGTCTGTGCTTTTTTGTCCACTGGAACTATTTCTCTGCAAACTGGCATTATGTTAACGGGAGCTGCAAAAATGTTTATGACCATTGACCTAGAAATTTTGCATTGGAAAACAGAGCTGAAGAAAATAATTCAAAGAGGGGAAATAATCTGCACAAGGACATGGATAGTCACGCTATCCATAAAAAAGAACTGGAAATAATCCAAATACCTGATTCTAAAAACATGGAGCATATTAATAAGATGGACTATTCCTCATTTTCGCAGCTACATGCTACTCCATTATCACTTCCTGTGTGACAATGAAAAAATTGCTCAGTGTCTTCTAGAATTCTTCAGCTATAATAATTATGTTCTATTACTAGATCCCTCAACTACCTAAGGGAAATAGACATTAATAATATTAACCGTAATAGTATTTAGTGGAAGGTGTTTTTGACACCCTCTTATTAAGAGTTTACAACATTCAAAGTTCGGAGGCAGGAATTTGTCATGCTTTATCTTATCTAATCATGACAGCAGCCTACAGCACAGACGGCGGTGTCCTCCAGAGGAAGCCAAGGGAACCCAGAGGTAAAACGGCCTGCCCTAGATCATCCAGCTTATCAGTGGCAGATCCAAAATTTGAACTCTAAAGACTACATCGTTTTCACTATAAAATGCCACCCACTGGTTATCACAGAGAGAATGGAGGTTTAGAGATCACTGAACTTATCAGCAACAGAGCCATGAGAAATGCAGGTCTCCTAGTCCTGGGTAGAGTGTTACACATATATAAAATTGCTAACAGACAAATCAACAGATTAAAATATGCCAATTATGTCATTTTTTTAAAGCCGTAATATTCCAAGTCTTATATTCAATGAGTCTAAATAAAATATCTGCACAAAGATGACTACAACAGAGAAGAAAAGTTTGCCACAGACCAGCGAAATAATATAGTTCCAAAAGAACTGTGGAGAAAGCCCTATACCATGAGAAGATCAGATGACGGGGTGGGACAGGAGAAGGGAAACTTTCTCACACAATTACTAACTGTCCACTATGTTCCTGGTGCTGTGCTAGGTATCTTGCCCATCTGAGTTCACTTACTGTTCACAACACTCTGCCGTAGGAATTATCCCCACTTCATAAGAAAGAAAACTAATATGCTGAGAAATTAAGGAATTTGCCCACAGCCATTCACCTAAAGGTGCATGATTTGAACACAGGTCTGGCCAATGCTAACATCCATATTCTTTCTTT
>NW_016107608.1:2689277-2730566 GCF_001604975.1 Cebus imitator
GCCCGGGAATTTCCTAGTCTGTGGGCAATAAAAACTCGGCGTCCACTCACCCTCTGCGCTTTCACTGGGAGCTGCACTCCTGAGCTGTTCCTAAACGGCCATCTTGGATCCACTCCACATCCATATTCTTTCAAGATAACATGATGCCTCCCACTGCAGAACAACTGGCAGAAGACTATATTTTTTTTCATCCTAGGATTAATAAATAATATCTAGCATTCTCATCCAACCAACATTAAGGCCAATGTGAGGGATCCATTAAATAATCACTCAATGGCCATTCATGGAAGCAGTCACTCTGTGCCAGATACTGAGCCAAGAACAGGAAACTGACAAATGGCCCCCAATTTCATGGAATTCACAATCAAGGAATGATAACTTATGGTGACATTTAAACATACACCAATACTCATACTCTTGGGAATTTGGGCCACATTTTTGTTATCTGGCTTAAAATAGCAAAACAGCTCTGCTAGGAACTGAGTAACGCTGAATGGCTGTTTTAGATAGCTGTGGATTTACCACTTTAAGCATCAGATCTTTGATTCATAATTTTCATTAATCATGTTTCAATGCTTTGTCAGTTCTCCAGGACATTCTAAGCTCCAAAGTCTGAGACCCTGTACCCTCACCTTTACAGATTCCCCTAAACTACCTTTTTTTCCAAAAAAGGAAAAACATACATGAATGAGAGAAAATAAGGTCTTCATAGTAAGTGCTTCATATGAGAAATTTCAAACTAAAGTACTTTCTAATCTTGTTTTTAAAAAGTTAAGAGAATAAACCTGATTTAAACTTCTCTTGAGATCCACGGTAATGAAATCCTGTCATGAAAATCTGAATTTAGACTGGTTCTGGCAAACCAAGTGACCTTGGTCAAATCATTGTGTACATATCAGAGGACTTAGACTGCTCATTTTTAAAGTTGCTGAACTGGAATTATCTGTAAGGATGTTTTTCAGCTCTATAATTGTACTCTTTCACCAATGAAGCTGGCTAGGCACAGTGGCTCATGCCTGTAATCCCAACACTTTGGGAAGTCAAGGTGGGTGGATCACCTGAGGTCAGAAGTTCAAGACCAGCCTGGCCAACATGGCAAAACCCCATCTCAACAAAAAATACAAAATTAGCAAGGCATAGTGGCAGGTATCTGTAATCCCAGCTACTCAGGAGGCTGAGGCAGGGGAATTGCTTGAACCAGGACGTGGAGGTTGCAGTGGGCTAAGATCATGCCACTGCACTCCAGTCTGGGCAACAAGACAAAAATAAAATAAAATAAACGGAATTACCACAATGGTTCATTCAAATAGGAGCATCCTAGTCCAAGATTAATATGGTTTTTGAGTTACTGAATCCACTCTTTACAGTGTTTACTACTGCAAACTTAGCTTTCAGCTACGCTTTATTCCCATTTTAACTTACAACCTATATCCCCTTAGATTTAAACAGGCTTAATGAAAAGGAATGGAAACTACAATTTCTACTACACCATGCTGCCTCACAAGCTTATTAGAACAGTATATTAAACAAAAGTCCTTAGACTTGAAGTCAGATCTAGAAACTCTCTTAACATTTGTATAAATTAAGTTTAGCTTGTTCCATTTATATGCAGTTTAAGAAACATTTTATGTCACATTCTCTTTTTTTTCATATATAATTCATTTTCAACAATTACTTATAAAAAAAATCCTTTTTCTTTCTTTTTTTTTTTTTTTTTTTTTTTAAAATGTTTTTTTTTTTTTTTTTTTTGAGACAGGGTCTTGTTTTGTTGCCCAGGCTGGAGTGTAGTGGCATGATCATGGCTCACTACAGCCTTGCCCTTCCTGGGTCAAGAGATCCTTCCACCTCAGCCTCTCAAGTTGCTGGGACAACAGGCATGTATATTGTGCCAGGCTAATTAAAAAGATTTTTTGTAGAGATGGGTGTCTATGTTTCCAGGGCTGATCTTGAACTCCTGGGCCTAAACAATCCTCCCACCTCAGCCTTCCAAAATGCTGGGGTTACAGGCCTGAAAATTCTCTTCTTAAACAGTGTCTCTGGAAGTACCCAAATCTTTTGTGTTAACCCTCATTCTGAGCCCCAGAGCTCTTAATTCCTGCTTCCCCCTTACTGAAGTTCAATTAATTGCTATATTTTACTTAATCTCAAAGTACATGTATGCACACAAACACAGTTCTATTTGTCATCATAATCTGAACTGAAGCATTTCTTGTGTGGCTGACTGAACTAAGTTTACTAACACTCCTTAGCCAACAAATGCCTTCTCATATTTGAAGGTCTTCTGCTAAACCTACATTTTGGAGTATTAATAAGTGACAGAATCACTCTAGACCAACTTTCCCTATCAGGTATTGCATATATGATTAAGAGAAAGTTGCACTACTGAAATACAACATTACTGAAAACAGTCTTACAAAAATAAGCAGATACTGTGAGCTGGTTGTGAGGGGACACACACCCTGAGTACTTCTGGGAAGTGAAAAACGTGACTTGAGAGCTTCTGGTTCATCAATAATGCTCTCTCAAGCACACCACTGGGTTCTGGAAACCACAAACCAAAAAAAATATTTATACAGTATAGTGTCCAACTTCTCAAAATCAAAGTTCTCACGGCACCTGGTTCTCTCTGAGATTCTAATTTATTAAACATCCACTTCAAGACCCAAAACTCTCTCTGGGACTCAGAGGCAAAAATGTGCATACAAATATTACTTGTAAAGTTTGGCACAGTTGCTAGTTACTTCTAGTAACAATAATAATAGTCGTTGTGGTGCGTGCAACAGGATGGACTGAGGGACAAGTCAGGGTTCAGGAGGACTGGGTGGTAATGATGAGGACCAGTTGAGTTTACTGGTACTAAGGGAGAGTTAGGGATTCAGGGTATCTGGGATTTGGAGGGTTAGAGCATGACCAGGGGAATGACAGGAAGCCAAGAGGGTGTAGTTATGAGGCACTGCAAAGAGGTGAATGAAAGCAGGGACAAGTTGTAATAAACACAGACAGTAAAAGGACGGGGTTTGCCACCTGCTCCAACAGCTCTCTGCTGCTCATGGGCAAGGGCAGCAAAGCCTAAGAAGGGTGCTCTCGGGTGAATGGCATATCTGTTGTCACAGAAGGTGGGAGGAATTGGAGTAAACACAGAAAGGCTGATCATGAATTCTGACAGGAGTACACAGGGAAGACCAGATGGACCTGGTCTTGGAGGAAAGGAGGAGATATCAGTCAACTAAAGAGCAAAGGGAGGATAATGGCTCAGTAGGTGTGAAGGAGAGAGAAAGAGCAAGTCTAGAGGTTAGAGAGAGGAGAGACAGCAAACCTCTACTTTCAGCACTTTAGATGTCCATTAAGCATCTTGATTCTATAGCTTTTGCTCCCTAAACTTTCAAAATATTCAAGAGAATAGACCATAATCTCATGCTCCAGCCTATCCACCAAAGATAGGTACTTGAATGTCTTTCCAAACAAATTCAAATGGAACGGCCAAATTTCCAGTACCAATGTTATTAACGGTACTACATCATTCAGAATAGCTTTCTGCTGGAGACATCACTGAGATCTGAATGTCTTTGCACCACATTCTTCACCTCACATAACTCTCTCCCCACTCAGTTTTATTTCTCAAACCTTCTTCCTCTGTGGCAAACATTCATGTCTGTCTTCTTCTTGGTGTCATCTCTGTCACCTAGCTGCATGTACTTTTGCACCAGTCTTATAACATCCAATAATTTCTACAGTCTTGCAAAAGCCTGCCAACCAGATTCACTGTTTTTTCTTCAACCACTAAAAGTGGAAACTTATGTGATTTATCTCTACGCCTTTGTGACCTGTACAAATGTCTATAGAAGGCAGAGAAATACAAAAGCAAAACTTGACAAATGGGATCTAACTAAACTAGAGGGCTTTTGCACAGCAAAAGACACTCTCAACAAACAGACAACCTACAGAATGGGAGAAAATTTTTGCAAACTATGCATCTGACAAAAGCCTCATATCCAGCATCTATAAGGAGCTTAAACAAATTTACAAGAAAAACACAAACACCATTAAAAAGCGAGCAAAAAACATGAATGGACACTTCTCAAAAGACGACATACATGCAGTCAACAGACATATGAAAAAAAGCTCAACATCACTGATATTCAGAGAAATGCAAATTGAAACCACAATAAGATACCATCTCATACCAGTCATAATGGCTATTACTAAAAAGTCAAAAAAATAACATGTTGACAAGGTTATGGCAAAAAAGAAACACTTACACACTGTTGGTGGGAGTGTAAATTAGTTCAACCTTTGTGGAAGACAGCATGGTGATTCCTCAAAGACATAACAACAGAAATACCATTTGACTCAACAATCTGATTACAGGATATATACCCAAAGGAATATAAATTGTTCTAGTGTAAAGACACATGCATAGATATGTTCCCTGCAGCACTATTCCTAATAGCAAAGGCATGGAATCAACTTACATGTCCATCAGTGATAGACTGGATAAATAAAATGTGGTACATGTACACCATGGAACACTATGCAGCCATAAGAAAGAATGAGATCATGTCTTTTGCAGAGACATGGATAGAGCTGGAGGCCATTATCCTTAGCAAACTAATGCAGAAACAGAAAACTAAATGTGCATGCTCTCACTTATAGTGAGAGCTAAATGATAAGAACACATGGGCACATAGAGGGGAACCACATGTACTGGGGTCTATCAGACAGTGCAGGGTGATAAAAGAAAATAACTAATGGGTACTAGGCTTAATATCTGGGTGATGAAATAATCTCCACAACAAACCCCCATGACACACGTTTATCTATGTAATAACCTGCACATGTATCCCTGAACTTAAAATAAAATTTTTTTAAAATATATATATACAATTCAACCTAAAAAAAAAGGAGAGAAATACCTTGAGCCATGCACACACACAAAAAAATGTATTGTGACATTAGTGGCATAATGTGCACATCAGCAAAATTAACTATGTATCCAGAAAAGCATTACCCACCCACCAAACTTTAGCCATGCCCATTCACTCTAACCCAAATGGCTCCCTTCCCATCCACTGTTTCACAAGAGAAAATATGAAGTAAAATCCATACTGTGTAGACTAAAAGCAACACAGGGTCGGGGACTGAGTTTCATTCACATTTGAATACCCAGCATCTACTGCAAAGTCCAACATTTAGCAGACAACATGATGATTTAAATAATTGCTTCACATGCAAAACTTTCCATGAAAACAGAATCAAACAGAAAGTAGACGGGCTATAACATTACCAAAAAGTAAATAATCCACAAACTAATCAGGCTATAAAATAACGGAAAACAGGTTTCATTATTTTAGATGTTTAATTTTAAATACAGTAACTTTCAGTGCAAAATAATACAATCTCACTTTCCATTTCCAGGGCATGCCCTATTTTTTAAAAGCATTTTTCCAGTCATTTCCTCATGCAATTTGCCATCTATCCACTGAATTTGGCAGCAGGAATGGGACACTTTGCCGAATTTGAAATTAGGACAGTTGGACTTAAGTCCTGTGTTCACCACTTCCTGTCCGTGTAACCTTGAGAAAAGCCCTTTAGCCAGTGCCCATTTCTATTTCCTCCTCTGTAGAGCAGTGATAAGATCTTATTCTTCCTGTCTTACAGACATGATGATTGGGGAGGCAGTGGGGACAAGGAAGGAAATAATCTTAACAAGTACTTACCAAGTACCAGGCATTTGAATATTTTCATTCTCACCACAATCCTGCAAAGAAATTTCACAATTTCTTGCCTATCAGATGAGGAAACAGAGTCAATAAGTAAAGTAAATTTCCCAAGATCAGTGTTGTTAAGTGCCAGAGCTGGGATTCAACCATTTCTGCCTGATCCCTGATCATGAAACCATAATGCTGCCTAGATATGTGTCAAACATTTTAGTTGCTATTTAGAATATTATTGCATATGTAAGTATCCGCTGCTATTGCCATAAGTATAGAATCCAGAGGCAAAGATAAGGAGACACTAAGGTCACACAGCCTGTCAGAGACAGAGCCGGGACTAGAACTCAGGTCTCCTGATTCCTGACCTAAAGTTTTCCCATTAAACCATGCTGCCCCCATGCTCCCAGGAAAAGGCATAGAGAAGCACGATGCTTGTTTATTCAGACCAGCTGTTACAGATCTATTTTAAGACAGGCACTCTGAAAACCATGGAAGGTGAGTATCAAGTGTATCATTAAATATTCCATATTAATTGACCCTTTAAAGAACTCTCATGTGAGTAGCATATGCTGCTAGCTTCCTGTTAAGCAAGCAACTCAAAAGCTGACTACACTTCTTGCCACACAGATTTTGAAAGCACATTCAGCTAGCAGCACAAAATACAATTCAAAAATAATTTTCCATGGAAATCCAAAGGAACTACATTGCTCTTCATAGTTCTATCCACTAAATGCCCAAGAATAAGGAAAAGCAAAATGTCAACTTGTGACTGGCTTTAACATGATGCAGGATCTATGTTAACAAAGGAAGAGAATTATGATAAAATAATGCTCCAAATAATAGCTAACAATAGGTTGTCTGAAAATTTACAAAAAGAATATTTATAATAGAAAAAATGCGATTTCAAAGCACATCATTTTAAACAACAGTGTTCCTGCTTCCCAGAGAAATATAGGCACTCCTGACTCCAGAATAGAGCATTAAACCATGCGCTTAAGACCAGCCTTCACAAGGCACAGTATTAAAAGGCCGAAAAGGAACAGCTACATTCAGTTTCTCTCTTCCCCTCATGATCTCTCCTTAGTTTTCCTGATTTTCTTTCCTTTTCCCATTATATACCTGTCAAAGGTCTAACACCAGTTTTATACTGAACAATGTGAGAAATGTGTATGAAATCATCCAATTGATGCATTCAGTATCCTGAAGCAAAATTTTAACTCCATCTGACTAGTACGGAGGTGCTATTAACAATAGCCACAAGGCCAATCAGAACAGTCCTCCAAGGGAACCCCACAATACAGCAAAATACAATGGGGGAAAAGATTCCTTGCAGTCCTCATTGCAGTTCACATTCAGATGTCCCGATAGCTTGCTGACGAGAATTCAGTTCACTCTTAATGTTTTAATTCTATGTTTGGCTCTACCACAAACTACTTGTTGGTTACTAAACCCCTCTTAGCCTCAGAGTATCTACCACATGGGGATAAATAACAATGCCTGCCTCATGGTGTTGGACAATTAGATGAGATAATGCATGGAAGGTGTTAGTAACTGCCTTGTATGTTTCCACAGAAGCAGGGATAATCATTATAGTGAAAAAAAAAAAAAAACGTTAATATCTATTGGGCAGTCATAAGCAAGTCACATTAATTAATTCAGCCAGTCCTCACAAGAACCCTAGGAGGTAGCTTCTTTTATTTGGTCTATTTTAAAGATGAGAAAGCTAAAGAAAAGACAGGTAGACACATTTAGCCACTTTCTGAAAGTCACTCAGTTGGTAAGTGGTGGAGTAATGTTACCTGCTATTATTAGTAATGGCACTTAACAAGTATTTTTGGTTTGAAATGACAGTCAGTGCTGGCTATGCTTTTTTTTTAAATTTGTAGATATGTTTGAAAAAGTAGTAAAGTTTCACCATTTTCATTCCATTGATGAATTTCACCTATGCCTATTTACATATGCCTATTAGGTATGACTCCCTGTGTCCATTTCTAGTGCTGTATATTAAGAGCCTATGGCATCCTCAATCAAGCCAAAGCCTGGAAGGGAGACAGATAAGGAAAAAAACTGCAAAACAGCAAGGAGTGCTGCATTCCACCAGACACTGCGGCACAAAGCAGCATGTGCTCAGTCACACCTGGGAGAAAAGTCAGGGAAGACAATACAAAGATGACTCTTGAACTGAATCTTCAAGCAGACAAATGAAAAAGGGAACTTCAAGTAGAGAAAAAGGAATATGCAATAGCACAGAGACATATAGCAGCATAGTCTTTTTAAGAAACTGCAAAAAGGTCAGGAGTACAGAGTGGAGAGGAGCTTTGAGAGATGAAGCAGGACAAGACCACGAGCTCTTGCATACTAAGGAGGTTGGATTTTATTCTCTGGTCCTTTGGGAACCACTGAAGTTATATGGAGGTTGTCTGATCGCCTGCCCCAGTAGTTCAGATCAAACCCTAGGCATCTTAGTCGCTCTCCATTATACCCAATGTTTATCCACATCTTTGGATCTCTACCTTGAAAATATATCTTACATTAAATGAGGGGAATAACGGCATACATGCATGCAAATGGGAAAGATCCAGGAGAAAACTGATGATGCAGCAGAGTGTGGGGGTAAAAAATAAAGGAGAAACTGGCCTTGGCCAGGAGCACTGTTAACTCACTCACAGTACCCGAGAGAAGGCTCATCTACAGGCAAAGATGCAGGAAGGCAGGAGCTTGAGGAAGCTCTCCTCTGATTTTATCTTTTTCCTCACTGGAACAAGAAGTGAGGTTACAAGTTGAGAGAAAGAAGGAAGAAAGGGGTGATGAAGGTCTAAGGAAAGAAGAAAAGGTACTAAAGAGTGACCTGGGAGAGTCAAAAAGTAAATGGTCTCGGGCAGTTCTCAAACTTTTTTTTTTCCTCAGGACCTCTTTTCACTCCTAAAAAGTGATTGAGAATCCTCAGCAGCTTTTGTTTGGGGTTTCATAGCAATCAATGTTTAACATGTTAGAATTCTAAACCGATAAACCTTTTAAACATATACAAGCCTATATTCTACAGTCAACCACAGCAACGGCATGGGCACTGTCACACAGCCTTTGCAAAACTCCACTATACACATATTAGAAAATGAGAAGGCAAATAATCTATTATTATTAGATTATAAATAAAACTATAAAGAGAGTTTTGAAATTGTGGGACCCCCAAAAGCATTTCAGGGACTGCCTGTAGTTCCAGACCATACTTTGAGAATACAGTATTAGAGAAATATAACCAGATGATTGGATGGCCCAAGGTGCCCACCTGAGATTAGGAAACATGAACTTAAAGTGAGAGCAATCTACACGGTGGGTTTTCCCCCATTATATTCAGCAGCTCAGTTGTAGGAAGGGAATAAGTAACAAGTTGAATTTAACCAGGGTTTTGTTTATCTAAACAAGCAGGACAAATCAAGGGAAGTCAGGGAATTATAATGGCTATAGTATTTAAGCTAAGTAGGAAGGAAATGAAAACTGAAGGCAGTTAAGAGGTGGCAGAAGCAATGAGTTCAAAGGATTGTTGGGTTTTAGGTATTAGTAGAATAAACCAGAAAAAACGGGGTACTAAAAGAGTGGGATACATGAAACCGAGAAGAGAGAGGGTAATTGGTAATAACTTCCAACTCCAAGAGTCCAAGACAGAATGTGCTCCCTTTCTCATTAAAATGTGCCCCTCCTTTATAACACTCCTGTCACCTGTTGCTGAAACCTGGGTCTCAGCCTAGATACTTTCCACCGTTTCTCTGTATCTAAAAGGTTGCCAAGTCCCATCCATCCCAACTCTTTATTGCCATTTTAACCTCTTTTGTTCCTCTCTGTCCCTCTACTCGCCTCCTTTCTCTGGCCTCATCTTCTGGTGAATGACTTCAGTAGCAGTCCTGCTCATGCCTAGTTTTGTCCCATCCAATCAACCCCTCTCTCTTGTGAGTGAACTTTCTTTTTTCTTTTTTTTTTTTTTTTTTTTTTTAAGACGGAGTTGTTTCGCTCTTGTTACCCAGGCTGGAGTGCAATGGCACGATCTCGGCTCACCACATCCTCCGCCTCCTGGGTTCAGGCAATTCTCCTGCCTCAGCCTCCTGAGTAGCTGGGATTACAGGCACGCACCACCATGCCCAGCTAATTTTTTGTAGTTTTAGTAGAGACGGGGTTTCACCGTGTTGACCAGGATGGTCTCGATCTCTTGACCTCGTGATCCACCCGCCTCGGCCTCCCAAAGTGCTGGGATTACAGGCGTGAGCCACCGCGCCCGGCGTGAGTGAACTTTCTTTAATGATCACACTTCATACCCATGGGGCAGCCTAACTATAGAAGCAGAGGTGTAAAACAGGTAGGCTGAGGCTGTCAGTGTAAATTTGGGGTCCATCAAGGTAGGCAACACCACAGATGTCATAAGATGCTACAGGGAAGTGAATGTGAAATGAAAAGACAACTAAAGAGAAAACTCTAATAGAGGTTTCAATAAAGAGAAGCCAGCAAACAAACAAACAAACGGAAAAAAACCTAAGAAAGAATAATGAGAGGTACAAGAGGATCAGGAGAGTAGGGTGTAGTGAGAGTAAAGGGAAGAGAGAGTGTTAGCTGAAGGGTATGATCAGTAATGTCAACTGCCACAAAGGATTCGAGAAAAATAAAAAAAAGCAATCCACTGTACTTGAAAATTTGGAAATATGTGGTAATCTATATCAGATCAAACCCATTTATATTGCAAAAGTGATATAATTTTCTCCCTCTTAAGAAAACAAAAAGACGTGGTCTCATTTTCCTCACTCCGGCAAGCCATGGGATTGCACCTCACCAAGGGGGTTTCAGTACTTCAGTGCCTTACACCAGACTCTGCTTTCTACAGAACCTAGGTTAAGCCACCAATCACACAGACAGAACAAGTGCTTAAGATGCCTAAAGATGCCACAACTACTTTACATAAAAATATCCTGACTGGTGTTGTGTTTTAAATTATGCTGGCAGATTATCCAAGAGAATAACCTAACAAATGGCAAAGAAGTTACTGACTTCGGAGACGACCAAGGAATGACATTATTCTGAACAAACTGACTAAAAATGTTACTAGGCACATCATTCTTTAGGGAAAATAACAGTTTTTCATCCTTCACTTTGGTATAAGTCACACCATGTTGTATGGGAGGAGGGAGTGTGTAGACATGTATTTGGAATGCACACCTCAATGCTAAAACTAATATAATCATAGTTTTTAAAAAACAATGTAGAGTTATCTATAGCAGAAATTATTTAACACTTTATTTAAAAGAATAACAAGCAGCATCAAAACCCAGCTTAGAAGGAAATCCCACAGGCAGTAGTGATGAATTCTTTTAGAAATGCTGCATCACCAACAGTAGGTGTACAAAGGGTAACACTGTATGAAAACACTTGGCAATCAATGACTCTAAGTTCAAGTGGTATTCAGAATAGTCACAATCTGAACAAAAAGAAGATTTTAAAACACTTTAAATTTTACTTATTTTTTTATGATTATACTTTAAGTTGTGGGATACATGTGCAGAATGTGCAGGTTTCATAGGTATACACGTGCCATGGTGGTTTGCTCCATCCATCACCCCGCCATCTACATTAGGTATTTCTCCTAATGCTATCCCTCCCCTTGCCCCCCACCCCCTGACAGGCCCCAGTGTGTGATGTACCCCTCCCTGTGCCCAAATATTCTCATTGTTCATATACAGATATGTCTTCTCACATACATACACATATACACAAAAGTACCATATGAGAAAATCTGTCCATCTAAAGGATCTCTTTTAATAGATATAAAATAAGAATTGTGTCATAAGAAAATAAACTATAACTAGGGCAGGCACAGTGGCTTACACCTGTAATCCCAGCACTTTGGGAGGCCAAGGCAGCTGGATCACCTGAGGTCAGGAGTTCGGGATCAGACTGGCCAACATGGTGAAACCCTGTCTCTACTAAAAATACAAAAATTAGCCAGGCATGGTGGCTCACACCTGTAATCCGATCTGCTCAGGAGGCTAAGGCAGGAGAACTGATTGAACCCGGGAGGCAGAGGTTGCAGTGAGTCAAGATCTCACCACTGTACTCCAGCCTGGGTGACAGAGCAAGACTCCATCTCAAAATTGAAAAATAAATAAATAAAAATAAAATAACCCATATCTTGATTTCTTTTCCTCTACCAGCCACTACCCCATTTTCCTGTCCTCTTTACAGCAAAATTACCCCTCAAAGAGATGTCTATACTTGCTGCGTCGGCCCTCTCCTATTATCAGGTGTTTGCCCACCACATCGCCAAATCCGTTTTTGACAGGGTTATCAAGGAACCTTATAATGTTTAAATCTTCTATCCTCAGCCCTTATTTTACTTGATCAGCAGCATTTAACATGTCATCACTCCTCCCAGAAATACTGTTCCACTTGGTTTCCTGGAACCACACTACTGGTTTCCCTCCTACCTTGTGGCCATTGCCTCTTAACTCCCTCACAGGTTCCACCTCCCCCCCACACACACATCTCTCTACCCTCATGAACAGGCAGGCTCCAATGGCTCACTCAGATTTTTTCTTCTTTCTTCACTAATCCCTCAGTGATATCACCCAGTCTCATCATTTTAAATACTATAACTCCAAAATTTATACCTTCATCTCCAACTCCTCCAACTTGCTTAGCATACCCTTCTACACGTCTACCAGGCACTTCAATCACAACTAGCTGCAGGTATGTCTTCCCCTCTCCCCACATACACCTCAACACCATACTTCCTCTTGTCTTCTCCATCTCAATAAATGGGAGCATCATCATCTAGTTTCTCAGGTCAAAACTTCTGGAGACATACTTGACTCCTCTCCGCACATATCCCCTAATCTGAGTCCATCAATAAACCTCTGCCGGCTCTACCTTCAGAATATATTCTGAGCCTACTCTTCCCACCACCTGCCCTGCTATTACGCTGGTAAGAGGAGCCGCCATCATCTCTTGCCTGAATGATGTATTAGCCTGGGCACTTCTATCCTTGCTGCTCTCCAGTCTGTTCTCAATATGGTAGCCAGAGTAACTGTAGGAAAGATAAATCAGGGTTGGGTGCGGCAGCTCACAGCAGTAATCCCAACATTGTGGGAGGCCAAGGCAGGCGGATCGCCTGAGCTCAGGAGTTGGAGACCACCCTGGGCCACATGGTGAAAGCCCGTCTATACTAAAACACAAAAAAATTAGCTGGCGGTAGTGGCGCGTGCCTGTAGTCCCAGCTACTTGGGAGGCTCAGGAATGAGAACTGCTTGAGCCCAGGAGGCGGAGGTTGCAGTGAGCTGAGATCGCGCCACGGCACTCCAGCTTGGGCTACAGAGTAAGACTCCATTAAAAAAAAAAAGAAAAAAGAAAAAAAGAAAAGAGAAAAATCATAAATCAGGCCATGTCACTCCTCTGCTCAACCCTCTGTTGACCTCTCATTTCACTCAAAGTGAAATCCAGAGTTCTTAAAGTAGCCTACAAGTTCTAAAACTCGGACTTCCATTTTCTCTCTGACTTCAACCCTACCAGTCTTTCCCACACTCACTCTCCCTCCAGCCACACTGGCCTTGCTGTTCCTCCAGTATACCTGCCATTTAATGACCTCAGGAGCTTTGCACTTGGTATTCCTTCCGCCAGGAATATTCTTTATTCCAAACATCCACATTCCTGTGTTCCCTCACCTGCTTCAGGTCCCTGCCTAATTGTCACTCCCTCAGAGAGGACTTCTTGACTACCTTCTATAAAATTGCATTACATTTCTCTCTAGTTCCCAACTCAGCTTCAAATGAGTTCATAGCATATTATAATATATAGTCATTTATGTATAGTTCAACTCCACTAAAATCCAAATCTCTTTAGGGCAGGGACTTTGTTGAGTTTGTCCAAGACGGTGTCTGAAACAGTGCCTGGAACATAGTAGGAACTGGTGAATAGTCATTGAAGGAATACTTCAAGTCTGAATTATTCATTTTGACAATTAAAAGTTTACATATACTGTTGATAGTAGCCAGTAAACTCATCGAATGTATTACCCCTACTCTAAAGCATAGTATAAAGCAAAATTTTAAGTCTAAAATTAAGACTAAGGGACTTCAATTCATGATAGATCTAGGAGTGGTTATAGGCATTCATGAAGATCTTCTTAAACACTTAAAATGGCATCAAGCCAATAACTCATGCCCTTCCATAGGCACACCCCCCACCCCAACCCTAGCACGTGCTGCACACCCAGTACAGCTATCACCAGTAGGCTCCCCTCTTCCAGAATCATTCATATGCTTTGTGTCCTGGCTAGAATACTGTTTTGAATGAAAAATAAATCTCAGATATAGACACTAATATCTAAAATATACAGACACCAAATTTCTTAGATATTCACTTACCAACGGCATTTTATTTAACTGTATTCTTTATAATAAGAGGAACATGTTAAGTGCATAACTAAACGTGATTAAGTTTACCTCTTAAATCCATCAAAAATAAAAACAAAAGCTAAATCAGCATGAAAAAATTACTTATTTTTGAACTGAAGATCATCCTCTTACCAAGATGGCAAGATCAAAAACAAACTGATGTCCACAGCCAGAAAGAACAATAAGTAAGAGAACTGGGATCCCATCCATGCTTTGATTTTGAAAGATAATCAACTAACTTATTAAGATTCCAAGATTCGAACCTATAATTGAGCAGTCATTATTTGCAGTTATTTATTTTTTTTAATGCAAACAAGGCAGAAGGCTAACAGAGAATGGAAAAGCATCCCACTCATTGGAATAAACACTCATTTAAAAATTGTAAAAGGCTGGTCATTTTATAGCCTATTTCAGGAAAACTAAACAGGCTACAAGCAAAACATCAATAAATTAAAATTTCCTTTGTCAACATCTGCTCCTTAGAGTCTCAATATGACACAAAATTCTGAAGTGACACCTTCTAGTTATTTCTTAGCTTAGGAGATCATGTGCTATATTTTAAAAAGTCTATTTCAAATTAGTATCAACAAAATCTAAGTTGGGTGGACAGAACGACTCTCAGACATACCAAAAAGCCACAAGTACTAGTAATAACATCTCTAACTCCAGGGGAATAAATTCTGCTGGGACATGACAGGGTGTACCAGGTTATTCACTATAGCTAGAAACTTTCCCAAGAACGATATTAGTTGGAGGCAAAATGTTTAGGGATATCAGCCCAAAGGAACTGGTAGGCCTCTACAATTCTTCTAAAATTTCTATTAGAACCTATTACTCTTAATGTAACAATAGCAGAAAAAATGTTTTACATAATTTTGCTAATAGTGAACATTTATTAAGGACATATTAAGCACATGTTAAGCTAGGCACTGTAAGTATGTTAAATATGTCAGTTGTTTCATAAAATCATTTCATAAGTCTCATTTAAGGATTTAATAACAACCTGCATGATACAAACTCATCTGCCTAGCACCCACTTGTTCAGCAGCCTTACCCCTCTGCAATGAGGCCAAGAACCAAGAGGAAAGCAAAAACAGACAACACCATATTCAGGTACTAGCCTTCTAGAATTCACATTTGAGAGAAGCACCCACTCACAGGACATCACAGGAGAAACTGTACTTAATTTGGAACCAGAAATCTCAAGGTTGGGCAGACTTAAGAACTCAAAAGTGCAACGGCACAAAGAAGGTCATTAGCTGTCCTACTTACCTTATTATAACCCAGTGATTTATCATCTGATAGCACAGTGTAATAATTCCTTTAGGGCAAGTATTCTGGTTTGCTCATTGTGGTACCCCCAGTAGGGAACAGAACCCTTAGAGCATTGAATGTGCTCAGTTTTCATTAATGATGCTTATAATAATCATCTTTGGTCATCAGAAAGATTAAATTACATCTAATATATTATAAGAGAAGAGCAAAATACATTCAAAACGATTCTCATCCATTGTTAGCATTCAAATAAAGGCTTCAGGGGGAAAAAAAAAAAAGGCAGCTCTTCAGCTGTCCAGAAAATGTGATTATTGAGAGCAACTGCTGAGAGTTCCAGGAAACAAGTTCCAGGAAACGTGCACAGTACTGTACTCCCTACTGGTGACCAAGGCATCCTGACCCACGCTGCCTCCTGAAGCTACAGGCAAAGTGGAAAATGAGGATGTGTGAGAGTATGTAACTGACTGCAGCTCCCACCAGAATAGAAAAGTCTGCTAAACCCATCAAAGGGATATCCAGAGTGGAGACAACTCTGAAGGAGTACCTAAAGGTAGCAATCACCATGCAGATTTATGGGGGTATTAAATAATTTATCTCACTTTTAAATACATATGGCTCGCCCCACTTCCATGCCTGTTCTTTCTTGGGGACTGCCCACCAGCAGGTTGAAGGCAAACAGGCAAGGAATGCAGAATTTGAAGTGCAGGGGACCCTGGCGAAATACTGACACCAAGAATCAGAGATGACTGTGTGTGCGGTAACTTTAAATACATATTTGTTAAATCATATAAAGCGCGTTCCTTCTTGAAAGGCACTGCTCTGGTTGCTAAGTAGCTGAGGCTCTGCGTCATAGTGGATTAGTGCAGAAATGTGTCATGGAGAGGGCTCTGTCCTCACCCTTTTAAGTTGAAAGCGGTTAAGGTTTTTGTTTTTTTTACCATTCTGAAAGAGACTCTGAACCGAGTTTAACATCCTTCTGTACAAAAATTTTCCGACAGGATAAATAAACTACTCTTCCACTGAACTGTGACTTTTGAGCTGACTGTAGGGTGCACCCAACCTTCCAGAGGTGCGTGCCTGGCTTCACCCTCAAAGAGGCAGCTCCAGTCCCAGGAGCCGGTCAGCACCACAGCACCTGAGCCGGGCACTGCAGGAAGGAAAGCAGAATCTCTAGTGAAACTTCTCATTTCCTGTCGCTGCTGAGAGAGGTTGGACTCGCTCCTTCTCACATGGTTTAGGAAGAGCTGTAAACATAGCCATGAAGCTTGCTGGCCGGCCACCAGCTCAGGGCCCCCGGGGGCAGCCTCTGGGTTCTGCTCCCGGTTCTTCCTTTCGACCAGTGTCACTCCTGGACAGATAACGGGACCGAACGCCCTCCACTTCCTCGAGTCCTCATTTATGTCATGGTTTCTCTTTCAAGAAAACATGAGAACAAGACTCAAAGCAAAAGAAGAGACTAAAGGCAAATTACCCCATCATCTTGTTTCGTCCCTCCCCTTAGTTTTTACGGAAGAGCTTGATCAAATTCCCTTTGTCGCGCCACACGCACACGCAGAGTAGGTGAAGGGCACCCTAAGACAACTTATTTCTTTCCCGCCTCACAGAAAGCCTTTACGAAATCCTCACACCATCTCCGGACGCAAGGCTTTCGCATTCAGCTTGAGGCGATAAGCCATTTCAAGCCAAGGTAGGAAAAGCCGAAGTGGTGCCAAAGTGGTCCCAGAGCAGAAGGCTGGGAGGCAGGGCAAGCTCAGCGCACCTAGACGTTTGCATTTACACAAAGAAATTAGCCGCAAGATTAATGGGAGCTGCCGGCTGGAGGCGGGGCGCCGGCGCCGGCCTCCTCACCTGGGACATCTGCGGCCTCAGGTTGATCTCCTTCAGGTTGATGGAGTGCGCCCGGAGGTTGTTAAGCAGCTGGCAGAGCAGGACTCCATCGCGGAGGGTCTGCGCCAGGTCGAACACCTGCGCCGAGTCCCAGGTCACCCGGTGGTTGGCGGGCAGCACCTTGCAATGGATGAGCCACTGCGCGCACTGCTTCCACGGCTCCATGCCCGACGGCTCCGGGACACGGCCCGGCCGGGGCGGGCGGTGAGGATGCGGCAGCCGCGGCTCCTCCGCGCCCCGCCGACGCCAGCAGCCGCCGGCCCCTTCCCCGCGCGGGATCGAGGCAGCAGGCGCCGCGGCCGGCGGGTCGCGGGTGCAGCGCTGGGCTCCGCTCCGGTCCCGGCCCGGGTGCGCCGCAACCGGGCCGCAGCTGCAGCGAGTCCCGCGCGCTCTCCGTGCGCCCCGGCCGGCTCGGCGGCTGCGGCCGCGCACGGGCTTCCGACTCCAGCGCCCGGCCCGCCACTGAGCATGCCCAGCGCGCCGGCCGGTCTCGCTGCCGTCCGCGAGTCCCCAGAGGCGCGGGTGGGAGCGCGCCGGCGGCAGGGGTTGGGGTCGGTGGCCGAGGGCGGGGCCCGGGGGAGGGGCCGGCGGAGGGGGCGGCGGCCACAAAGGGGATCCCGTGCCCCCGGCCGCAGACTCTCGGGGCCCACGCAGCCCCCGGCGTCCTGGGGTCTTCTCTCGGGGCGGGTTCCCGGCTTTGCGGGGAGTGTGGCTGAATAGTGTATAATACGAGGGGCTCCCCCAGGGCCCCCTGAACAACAAATGCTCGTAGGAACGACGGATTAATTGGGGCACCCGGACTCCCTAGAGAAATGAAAAAGTGCCCAGAGCATCCGTAGAGCACGGCGCTGAAAGTTTTAGAGATCGTCGCCCCCGCGCGCCTTCCAGTTCTATCCCCTCCATTCTCCACAGCTGATTCCTCAGCCTGTTCCTCCTAGTTGCCCCTAGGGGTGTTTGGGCACCCTGAAAGCAAGTGAGAGTGAGTGTGTGGAGACGCCTGCAGAAACCGCCCCCATCTCGGAGCCTATTTCCTCGCGAGGTGATTTTCACTTGGAGTTTGTTTCCCCTTCCCCGTCAGGCTCGGAACTGTTCGTGGTAGCAGTTCTGACCCTTTTGCTGACCCCGCAAAAACCTGCCTGAGAAAGGCCTGTGCCACGGTGCTAGACTGCGCATGCGCAGGCGGCTGGCGACCGGGTTTGAAAGCAAAGCGCGGTGGCCCTGGGCAGCTCCTACAGGCCTGTTCTGGGATCCTTAGTGAAAGTTGGAACTTGCCCCCAGGACTTTGCACAGTGCACAAGCAGTGCATCCGTGTTTGTTAAGTAAATCTTTTGGGGACTCTAAACTCCACCCCTTTTACTCCTACTGCACACTGCCCCCCAAAAACCACAATTAACGTTTCAATTATTCATGGCAAGATATTGCCACATTGAACTCTTGCTGTTTGATATAAATGTGATCCTTCGTTACCCTTTTGAGATGCATTCATTTAAAATTTGAAAATAAAAAGACTCCAGTTTGACAGGATTTTCGATACTGTATTAGATATCTGGACCCCAAATTTTTTATTACAAACCATATTTTATAAGCAATCCAAAATATTATTTTTAAAAGAATGATCTGTTCAGGACAGGGACTGCGTCCTTTTTCGCTTGGCTATGACAAGGATAGCACAATGTGTACACTCAGCGCTGAACGATAAATCAGCCTGAGGATTTCCTTTCCTCACAACGCATCCTTCCCTAGCAATTTCCTCTTGTGTTCAGTGTGGATTCCATCAATAGCACGATATTTCCTAGGCCATAATTTTGGCAAGTAAATTATACTAAACTCCACATATCTTTAGAAGCAAAACCCAACACATCTGAATCATCATTTAATACAAAGTCCTTCATAAAAAGAAATTAGGAAAAAAAATCCTTAAAAGGGAAGAAATTGAAACTAAAACTATGAATTTTGTTTCAGGTAGCAACAGGTCACCCTTGGATGTTGGAGAATATTTCCAAAATCCAGATAATATACACTATCCCAGGAGGCAAATCTGGATTTAGAGCCCAACCTGTACTGCTTTCTAGCAACATGACCTTGGATAAATTCTCTACACTTCAGTTTCCATAGATATGAAACAAGAAATAATTTCTAACTAATAGGGTTGTTGTCAGGATCAAATGATACAACGTCTTGCTATTCAAAATACAGCCTGTGGACAGCAGCATCACCCTTGAGCCTGTCGGCAATGTAGACATTTGGGCTATACTCCCATACTGAGGATGAACCAGAACCTGAATTTTAGCATCTCCATATCACACACATGTATTTCCATCAAAAGCTGAGA
Source organism: Cebus imitator (assembly GCF_001604975.1). Classification (NCBI taxonomy): domain Eukaryota; kingdom Metazoa; phylum Chordata; class Mammalia; order Primates; family Cebidae; genus Cebus; species Cebus imitator. Next base: position 2,708,915 of record NW_016107608.1, read on the forward strand.
AGCACTGATACAATGCATAGAATGTGTGGTGCCTGATAATAACAGCTCAATAAATATTACCCAATGCTAGCCACTTTGCATTGACAAGTGGCAACAGTGATCAAATATTCTATTTAATTTCTCTCTATAACATAATATATGACTTCAAAACATAATGATTCTCAAATATAGTAAAACACAGAGTTGATAGAAGGGCAACCAGAAAATATATGGAAGGCCTAGAAGGGAAGGAGGTTAGTGGAGACACCGAATTCTTCACGTAAACAAGGAGCTGGGTGTCAATAGGTGACGCACGTGGAAGACATTTAAGTGTCAGAAATTGGTGCCATAGAAATAGCAATGGGCTTCTCACCTGAGCTATCCTTAATAAAGGAAAAAATTCAGTCTTTTCCACTTTTTTTTTTTTTTTCTTTTTTGACAGTCTTACTCTGTCGCCCTGGCTGGAGTGCAGTAGCACGATCTCAACTCACAGCAACCTCTGCCTCCCAGATTCAAGCTATTCTGCCTCAGCCTCCTGAGTAGCTGGGACTACAGGCATGAGCCACCACGCCTGGCTAATTTTTGTGGGGCTTTATGGGGCCTAACCCTTGTCCCAACAGATCACTGATCTCAGCCTCCAGGCCTGCCCTGGCTAGTCATCAGAGTGGTAGGTGCTAAAAGCAGGAGGCAGAGGCTGAGGAGGACAAGTGAGGGGAGTGGGGTCCAGCACAGGGAGCAGGGCTCTGTCATGCAGATTGGAGTGCAGTAGCACAATCTCTGCTCACTGCAACCTCCACTTCCTTGGTTCAAGTGATTGTCCGGCCTCAGCCTCCCGAGTAGCTTGGACTACAGGCATGTGCCATCACACCTGGCTGATTTTTATATTTTTAGTAGAGATGGGGTTTGCCCATGTTGGCCAGGCTGGTTTCAAACTCCTAACATCAAGTGATCCACTCACCTCAGCCTCCCAAAGAGCAGGGATTACAGGTGTGAGCCACCACACCAGCCTTCCTTTGCCATTTTAAAGGAAAGATTCCACCTAGTGAAGACAAGTTGGGAAATAGGGATTAACTAGTCAGTGGCAACTCCTTGCTAATCCTGGTACCTAGTGTTCTTACGATGTGCAAGAAGGCCTTTCTTGCATACCTAACATGGGACTTCACAACCCCTCCTACTGTCCTACTGCCCTTGACTCCTGCATAGCCCCTGAGGCACTTCCACCCTCTCTTATTTGCTGAATGCCCACTATGTGTCCAGCACTCTCCTGGGCACTTTACATGCACTATCTGCAAGTGAGAAGATGCTCTCCTACCCATGAAGAAGCTGGAGATCCACAGAGTTAAGCATCTTGCTCTTTATTAGAAAGCTCAATAAAAGGATGAGCTCGTGCCTCCACATCTGTGCCCCTTCTGTTCAGAGTTGTGGCTCACCATTAAAATAATTACCCTATCAAGCTTAATTACTGGTTTGAATATCATTCTCCCTGCTAGACTGAAACACCTTGAAGGCAGGGGTGGTAACTTATTACTCTTCAAATTCCCGGAACCAACCTAGGTACCTGTCACATAACAAATAATAAATATTAGTTTAGTGAGTAAATAAATGAATAAGTTATGTTAACTCTCTTGTTCTCCCTCCATCCCCTCTCTGCCTTTCTAGCCTGTCTTTCTGGTGGTGAAAAGATCAGGAAGGATTTGCCAGCATTACTTGTATGGGGCATAAGAGCCACATGAAATAAAGATCTGCTTTTTTTTTTTCTGTGTGTCTCGCCAGTCTTTCTGTGCCCTCCAAGATGAGCAGGCTCTGTTTCTCTCTTGTATCACGGTGTTGTTTGGATCTTGCTTCAGCTCTACATCATATAAAAATGGGAAATGGAGTAAGTCGCATCCTGAGCTGCAGGAAAGACAAGGACAACAGATAATGGATATCACATAGTAGGTTCCTTGCCATGTTCAAAATTATATCCTACATGGTAGGATGTTCTACATCAGGCCAAATGTACTAAGAAAACTGAAGTAAAGGGGCTGAAAGCCACATTAATTCATTGCCTGCTGCATCTTTATTGTCACTCAATCCTTAGCAATATTATTCTTCCAACTCTTAAGTTTACAAAGACATTAACATCTATCTTCCACCAGGAAAGTCAGAAACCCCTTTTTTTAAATTTATTTTATTTATTTTTTTTTTTCTCGTGAGATGGAGACTTGCTCTATTGCCCAGGCTAGAGTGCAGAGGTGTGATCCTGGCTCAGTGCAACCTCCACCTCCTGGGTTCAAGTGATTCTCCTGCCTCAGTTTCCCCAGTAGCTGGGATTACAGGCACATACCTGACTAATTTTTTGTATTTTTAGTAGAGACGGAGTTTTGCCATGTTGGGCTGGTCTGGAACTCCTGACCTCCAGTGATCCGCCCGCCCCAGCCTCCCAAAGTGCTGGGATTACAGGCATGCGCCACTGCGACATTTTCTTTATTCCTCATTGTATTTCTTATTTTTTGTCATAAGAGAAGTAAATCATGGATGGTACATAACCTGTCGAAGATAAATTAGTTTCTGAAAGAATTAAAGATGCAGAAATATAAACACTGTAAACTGCAAACTGAAATTCAGCCCGTTTGCTGAATTAATTTCCTTCAACTACAATCAAATATAGTTTGTTTTCACATAAACATTAGGGATGTGGGCTTTACATTTCTGTTAATTTGATACTGTCTTTAAAATAAATACCAGAAAAACATTGTGGAGATAAATGAAGGTAGAGTAAGATTTCTATAAAACTGTTCCTTTAATAAATGTGCCCAAATCAGTGTGAATTTAAAGGTATTGGAATTAATTAGGTACAACTGAGCGGGGTCTTATTAGGATCACAGGATTTCTTTTTTCTTCTGACATGTTCAAGTCCTTGATTATAACCATAACAGTAACAACAACAGTGTCAATAACCTTATCTCCAAATGGCACTTACCATTTAACAAAAGAAATTCACTTGAGATAATTTATGACACAGAAAGCTTCCAATTTGGGAGGCCAAGGCAGCTGGATCACCTGAGATCCAGAGTTCAAGACCAGCCTGAACAACATGGTGAAAACTCATCTCTACTAAATAGACAAAAAATTAGCTGGACATGTGGTGCATGCCTATACTCAAGAGGCTGAGACAGGAGAATCGCTCGAACCCAGGAGGCAGAGGTTGCAGTAAGGCAAGATCACACCACTGCGCTCCAGCCTGGGCAACAAGAGCAAAACTCCATCTCAAAAAAANAAAAAAAAAAAAAAAAAAAAAAAGCTTCCAAAGCAGCTTTAAAAGGAGGATGAGGATATGACTATATGTCTGTGTAATTAACTAACTGATGTCCAAGTAAATGAAACAATGAAATAAATGGAAATACAAGTGTTTTCACACTGTGAGTATATACCCACACACACATGCACACACACAGAAAGTGAGGCTCCAAATATTTACTTCACTGAGTTAATTGCACCTCAGCTGGGTCTTTTCGAAGTCTGGCTCACATTAAACATTCTGCAGCCCTCAAGCCATGATTAGATGTTAGTCCATTTTCAGAACATTAGCAGTGATACACATATATGTTATGTTTTGAAGATGACTAAGGAGATTAAATTTACAGCGACAAGCTAAATAGCCCTATGTATTCCTGTCAGCAACTGAGGACCTAATCTAATTTATAGAATATTTAAATCCATTTGCATATTGGTATAAACAAATTGCCAGTGAGAAAGTTCTTTATACAGAGATGGTGAATTTTAAAATCCAATGCAAAGAAATTTTTGTGGGAAGTCCTTGATGTCTCTTTTTCCACATAGTCCTGTGTATATCACGATCATTATACTAAGTTCCTTGAAGAATAATTATCTCTTTAAGTGTCTGAGACCACAACTACCACCACCCTCCTTGTACCCCAACCCTGCCTATCCTTGATGTCCTTGGAAACAGAAATTGTAGCTTATCCATGTCATTACTCCAATGCCTGGCACTTAGTAGAGGATGGATGGATAACTGGATGGATGAAAAGGTGGGTGGATGAATAAATGAGATGAAGGGGAATGTGAACCATGTTATTACAGTAATGCTGAGAGAGGAGAAAATTTCACTTATCACTCTGGCATGTCACTCAGATTTATTCCTGCCACCAACAATATCCTTGGAAAAATAAAATGATACTGAAGGACAGATCCACTACCCATGTAGAGAATGCAGGAGTACTTGAAAGCACCTCGTCGCCATTCCCATTCAAAAAAAAATAAAAGTCCTCAATTTATGTTTAACAATTAAAATCCATTATAGAATAATTAGAAACACTCCCTGAAAAATGCAATATATTTAACTTCATAACTCATTCCTGAGATCAGATAATAACAGCAGCAGCAGCAATTTGTTAAGTATATTATGAGCACTGACAACTAGCTATTGAACCACCTACTTCATATGTATGGTTTTACTTGATTCTCATAACCTCTCTGAGGCATTGCTATTATTAACCTCATGTTGTAGATGAGGAAACCAACTCTAAGAAAGCTCAACTCTCTTTCCTAAATTCAAATAGCTGATAAGTAGCAAAGTTAGCATTGGACCTGGAACATCCTGATGCCAAGATTTTCACACATTTAACATTTAATCTGCCTCCCTGGAGATTTAAGACAGAGGGATCCCTAAAAGCAGATGCCAACAAGTTGGTTTTACACTCAGCCAACTTTAAATGTTCCACACCCTGCATAAAGTCATTAACAAAACACCGTTTTACATTTTATTTACATGAGTGAAATTCCCCACCCCAACCACCACCACCATTGCTATTCAAATAGCAAGAAAAGATTCAAGATTTGTTTAGTAAAGCAACTTGGTTTTAATTTATTTTTAATTCTTAAAATATTCCAGTTTTAAATGTTTCTAAATTTCTTTAAGCATTCTGTTTACTCTTTTCTGATGTAACCCTTTTGTTTTATTGTGATGTGTTTTGTTTCATTTCGTTTCAGACTGACATAAGGTTGTGAAATGCTGTGCTTTAGAAAACTGGGTATGTTTTTTGATCATCAGAATCATAACAATGCAGGAGTGATTCAAAAAAAGGTTGACAAGCTTTTCTGGGAACTGACAGGACAAAGCTAAAAAGCACTAACATGGAAACCTTAATGGGCCATATCAATCTCTCACACGTGCAACACAGGCAGACACTTACACAATTATATATTTTTGCAGACTATGCTCCATTTTGCAATCTTGGCATTAGGTTACCTGTAAAATCATAAACTGGTTTCTGTTGCACACACAAATGGAAAAGGAGGACTCACTGGCCACACCAAGAGTGCTCATCTGGTCAGGGTGAAAACACAGTAACTTTTTCTGCTTCGTTGTTTGTTTTGATACTGCCTACAACTTTTCATCTGTTCTTTCAGAAATTTCCCAGATTTCGGGAATAACTCATATGTTCTGCTAGCTTTGTTTATCCTTTTGCTGACATTTCTCAGGAGCAAATTTCTTAGGTTATTTAAATCAGAATATAACACTGGGGTGTAAGAAAGAAAGAGATGAGTCTAGAAAGGATAGCTCTGAGAGAACAATAATCATACAGATTATTTTAAAGAGAGAATAGGATGAAATTGGTAGGGTTGAAAAAAATAGGACAATTTACATACATATATATGTAAATGTCATTACAATATAGAAAAAATAATCATTTCAAAAAATAGGAAATATTGTCTCTGACCAAAAAATAAAAATAAAAAATCTTCCCTAACCTATAAAATCTGATTTACCTACCTCATTTAATAAATACTAATTTTGCACTTTCTAAAGAACAAAAACTCTCTTCTAAATTTTATATCGGGTTATAGGGTGAAAGGAAAGCAGTGTTCCCAAACCAAATCCCTGTGAAAGTTTATTTAACATTTCAAGATGAGACTATGAAAGATGGCACAAAGTAGGCACCCCGGATCTTCCTGTATGGTAGTGTTGATATCTAATGTCAACTTCTTATGGCACTTGAAACCAGGAAACTTAACGCGCGAACACTGAGCTGGAGGGATTGCTGGACAGGCGGAACACAGAAGGTCCACTGTTGTCTTAGAAGAGCATCTAGCTAAATGAAAACAATCATCTTCTAGAATCCTAATATGTCCATATTCTTGTCCCTTTCATTCTGTCTACCTAATCACTCTTAAGTGCTGGGAACAAGGAATAATTTCTGGGGCGGCTCCAGACACAAAAATGTTAACAGTGATGCAATTTGATAAAGCAAAATGAGTCTAAGTCATCAGTTGGAAACTCTAAAATGTTCTAAGGAACTCAAACAACTCAATAACAAGAAAACAAACACCAATTTTCAAACGAGCCAATGATCTACACAGGCATTTCTCAAAAGAGAACATGCAAATTACCAACGGGTGTACGAAAGAAATGCCCAGTATCACTAATTGTCAAGGAAATGCACTTAAAACCACCTGTTAGAATGGCTATTACAAAAAGATAAAAAATAAGCGTTGATGAGGATGTGGAAAAAAGGGAACTCTGGTAGATTGTTGGTGGGAATATAAATTAGCACAGTCATTATGGAAAAAGGTATGGAGGTTCCTCAAAAATTTAAAACTAAAACTACCATATGATCCAGTATTTTCACTTCTGGAAATGATATAATTATGTCAAGAGATACTTGTACTTCTGTGTTCATTGCAGCATTATTCACAGTAGCCAAGATATAAAATCAATCTAGTTCATCGATGTAGGAATGGATTTTAAAATGTACTATAATAATAATGGAATATTATTCAGCATTTAAAGAGAAGGAAATCCTATCATTTGCAACAACGTGGATAAACCTGGAGGCCATTATGCTAAGTGAAAGAGGTTGGATATAGAAAGACAAATACTGCCTGATCTCATTGTATGTGGCATCTAAAAATGTTGAACACATAAGGATAGAGTAGAATGGTAGTTGGCAGGGGCTGAGGCAGGGTGGGAGGCAGGAATGGGGAGATGTTGGCCCCAGGGTACAAAGTTACAGTGTAGCAGAATGAATACGTTTTGGGGATCTATGGTATAGTATGGTGACTATAGTTAGTAATAATGTGTTGCATACTTCAAAATTGCTATAAGAGTAGATCCTAAATGTTCTCAGCACACACAAAAAAATATGTAAGATTATGGACCTCTTAATTCACTTGACTTAATCATTTCACAATATGCAGGTACATCAAAACATCACATTGTACACTGTAAGTATGTAATTTTTACTTGTCAATTATACCTCAATAAAGTTAGGAGAGAAAAATACTTCAAAATGTTGAAAATCCTGACTAATGAAGCCCTTCACCCTCCAAGTGTCAGAATTAATCTCCCAAGTGGTTGAGCTCTCTCACAGTACAATGGGAGAGGGACTGCCAGAAGCCACTGAGAAAGACAGGTGATCAGTACTCATAGTGCATGGACTGTGCCCTCCCAGTCTGTCCTGATCATACTTATGGGGAATTGAGTTACAGGCATCAAAGTGAATGAGATTTTGCTCCTAGCCAGCTATCAGTGCCTTTCATTTTGATGTGTCTCCTATTTGGAAGTGTCTGGGAAGATGCAGCCACTGGCTGAAATTTTTCCTTATGGCTGCTCCCCAGGATCCAGATGTGTCCCCAGTACCTCCATGGGAGCCACAGTTTACTTTGTAGTAAATGTGAGGAGACAGACATTGCTAACATAGAGCCTGTGGGTCTCTGATGCTGAACTGAGGGTAATTAGAAACATCTTTTCTTTACCATTACATCCAGTTTGAACATTTTATGGTAGGTATGTACCTAATAATTGCTTTTCTATTACATCTTTTGTATTCATACGTTAAAATCTTAATTCTTTACTAATATCTTGTGGAGTATATATGAATATAGCAATAGTTTCATTATAGATTAAAAACATTTATCATTTCTAAATAGCCAGAAACTCGTATCAGTAAAAACTCATGTATCTTATTTAAAATAATTTAATTATTTTTGAGGTCAGCTTTAACTACCACTTTTCACTTCTGTACATTTAAAGATATAGGCAATATTTTACTGTTTGGAAAAACTGATCCAAGATAGGAGTTTTAAGATATTGTCTATGTCTGATCTGTTTTTTTCCTTCAGATTCTCTACCCAAAATTTCTTCACAATATTCCTATATTCTTCAGATAAACAAACAAACAAACAAACAAATCTAAGTCTTGAATTCTACTTTTCAAAGGGTCTTTCAGGAATGAGCTAAGCAATGGTCAATTTGCAATAGGATTAAAAACTAAATTGGCGTCTCATTCAAGTTCCACCCTGTGGCAAATTAGAACAGCTGTTTAATACATGTTGCCAGTGGACTCTGTTCTATATCAACCATGCTAATCTAAGTCTTGCTATGCTCCATGGCTACAAAATATTGCTCTAACCTAAGCCATGTCTGTAGCCAATGTAGGGAGGGCTCAGCTGGGCTAGGACAGCTCCCCCTGCCCACATGAGACACCCGCAAGCCCAGGTAAAAGATTCGTCCTCAGGTAGGCCTATCCTGATGAGTGATAACTTAGTGCTGGTTTCACTACCACCAGCAGCCACCCATGCCCACCTGTGTTATTTTCAACTGTATCTTATTTTCATTGGTTTTAAGAGGAATCCTATGGAAATACAGTGTCTAGTTCACCTGAGAATTCCCAGGAGCTCACTAAGTACTGACTGAATGAATGAACAAATGAATGGTATCAGAACTATTACTATGGCCAATGCTACATCAAATTTTAAGCTACGTAAAGTAGCTTAACTTATTAAATAGCATTATTTCCAGCATTCTTGTGCTTATTTAACCTTCTGCTGTCTAGATTTTACCTTATTGGAATAGTTTTCTCTTAAAGTGTGAAGAAGAGTGTAAGAAAGATCCCATAAGGAATAAAGTGTGGATGCGGGGCAGTCAGGGGGGCGGGAGGTTGAAGCAAGGGACAGATATAACTCAGAGTGGTATGATTCATTCAACTGCAAACAAAATCATTTCAAAATTCTAAAGAAAATGAAGTATCTAGTGCAATTGTTGTGTTAAATGCTATCTAGTTATTCATAAGCAATTACTATAAACAAATATTTATGTGGCTTAAAACAAAAATATGTCTACTAGGAGTCTAAGAATTCCTTTTTCAATAATCCTAAATTATACTTTACTAAGAAGAGATGTGATTTGTTTACTTTTCAGCGTAATTTTCTCCACAATGCCTGAACTATACATGATTTGTGGGAGTGGGATAAGCCCTTCCAGCTGTTCAAAATTAGCTTAGTCACCAGTCTAGTGAGGCCATCCATGAAATACCCTGGTTGTTGGCAATTTGTTATCTCTGAGCTCTTTAAATTAAATGCCATTGCAGTTCATTCCGAGAAGGGGTCAAATCACTTAGCAGAGCATGAAGAAGAGAGGATGTGTCACTACTACTCTTAATCAAATTCTTTCACTTCTTTTATTCTTTTTCATTCTTGGCTGCGGTTGTCTAAATTCATCTTCAGGGATAAATGGTTACTGGTCATTTATCAAAGCGTGAGTCCTTTCTGCAGGCGCAGGATTCTGCTATTTTAAACATGCGTTGGACTTCAGATTACGGGCCAGGAACTGAATGACATGTTTTACATATCTTATTTCATTTACAATAGATCTGTAGGGTAGTTATGATGTCCCAATTTTACAGGTTAGGCAAAAGGTTCAGAGAGGTAGATGATGTTTATAAGAGTGTAGCTATAGAAACAATATTCCTGAACCTTATCTCAAACCACTAAATCAGAATTTACAGGAGATAGCTAGGAATCTATTAAATCTGAATTTCTGTATTCTTAACTGGTGTTTTTGGGTTATTGTTATTATTTTTATTGTTAAAATTTTCAAACTTATACAAAAGTAGATGGAACAGTTATAAAACCCCACCTACCAATCACCCAGTTTTAACAGTTATCAACCAAAGTTGCAGGTATCTTTTTAATTGTTCAGGTTTTGTCCTGTGATCCAGGTGATTCTTTAAAATCATAAAACTGACTACCAGTGAGGAATAGTGACTTTCTCATTGCCATTTACCTGTGGAGCGGCAGAGCTGGGAAGGAAATCCAAAATACATAACTCCAACTAGAGTTTGCTTTCCATTTAACAATAGTTATATTTATTGCATAAATATATATTTATTTATATATATTTATTTATTCATATTCCTATAGTACCAAGATGAGAACTAAAACAAGAAGATGAACCAGTTAAATCATATTTCAAAGTGGCCTGTGAGCAAGGACCAAAAAGTTGACAGTAGGGCCAGGCACAGTAGCTCATGCCTGCAATTCCATAGCATTTTGGAAGGCAAGGTGGAAGCATCACTTGAGGCCAGGAGTTTGAGGCTGCAGCAAGCTATAATTATGCCACTGCACTCCAGCCTGGGTGACAGAGCAAGGTCCTGTCTCTAATAAAAGGCAAAAAAGGAGACAGTAAGTATGACCATGCATTAAAAAGTAGGATATCAAAGAATGAAACAGTTTTAAAAGTCTTTAATGGAGGAGGTACAATTTGACCTGGGCCTTCAGCAAGGAAAGTCTTTCCAAGTGAAGAATAACATAAACACAAACATAACATTCAGAATCAACAAATTATTTTGGAGAACTAAGGAATGAAAAGCAGACCGGATGGACAAGAGAGGTCCATACTGGATTGCTTGAGGGATCAGATCACATAAATTCTCAAAGGCAAGGTTGAATGGGGGTAACAGAAAGTCACCAGGAGTTTTTAAATAGGAGAGAAATATGGTCAAAGTGGTAATTTAGAAAGAAAACCCTGACCACAGCATGTCTGGAAAAGAGAGTCAGGAGGTCGGGTGACAAGTTAAGAAATGACGACACCAAATCGGGCAGAAGCTGAAAAGGATCAAGATTTGAGAGACAGTCAACTAGACTTGGTGGCGAAAAGGAGGAGGAAGGAATTTTAAATGACTGTGGTTTTGTAACTGGGTAGCTAGAAGAATTCAGGAATATCAAAATGAGTTTTACTGAAAATAGCAGAAGATATGAGATCAGTGCTTAGGTGAGAGTTAGTGTGGGGATGGTAGGTTCAGAGGCATCAGCATAGGAAATCATTGAAATAGTGATGGCCACATGATCAAAGGTAAGACTCATTGGAAAATAATACCTGAGATTCCAAGGACTGCTCACAGTGAAGGGGTGGGAGGAGAAGACGAGGGAGAGGAGTTATGGAAACCCAAGCAGGATTGTCACTGGGTATCACCCTAATCCAGATCACTGCCCACCAGAGAATCATTTCATGTCAGTCCCTGTGAGGATGCTCTTTATACAACTACTTGTGACTGATGCTAACTGTGTAGAAACCACTGCCATGTCGTTTCTGTAGCAATTTCTGAACAACCACTTGGGGCCAACCCTGATTCGATATCTGACTTATAGAGCCCCAAAAAGTTCTTTAAATTTGATCTTTAGAGGAAAAAAAGAAAGCAGTAAAAAATATTTGGAGCAAGTTAGTGGCAAATCACACCTGCTTCATAAAATATTAATTTAGACCTATTACATAGCTTTCATACAGGTGTGGTCTTGATGAAGTATAATTCCTCCTCCCCAGAGATTAGGAGAGCGCTGCTGGCAATAGCTATAAGCAGGACTTGACTCTGCTTTAAGGGTTGATTTTCTTTGTCTGAATCCAACAGTTCCCCTTCTAGGATTCCAAATTAGTCTATGACAATTACTTCATTTATGAATCAATATTTATAGACAACCCCTTTTTTTCCTATTGCTAGAGAGTTAGTGGTAAATAAGAGACAAAAATCTTATTCTTCACAGAGTTTGCAATCTCCCTCTGACTTTGCTCGATGTCTAATGGTTTATGAAAGTACACATCCAAAATAAAGCATGCTATTATTCCTAGTTGTAGAAAATGTATTTGCTATCCCTGTGACTGCCTCTTTGTCCATGAGTACACTGGAACTTTATGTTCAAAGCTGCACTTTCTACCCTACCTGATAAAAACAGCACCTACATTTAGCTAAATGACCACAGGGTCACTGATTTTACAAGCCAAATTTCCAGCTCTCTGAGCAGCCTCTCTTCCTATTAACTGATGACATCAATGCTTCATTCCTATTATACCTCAGTGCTCTCTCCTCCCTCCCAAAGCCCCTGACCCTTATAGTTGCTCTCATGCTATCCCCTGCTGGAACAATTCATCTTACTCTCTGAGTGTCACTAGGAAGAATGACACCTGCCTCCAAGAAACTCTTGCCCATCTCTGTACCCATCTGGAGAGAATTTTGCACTTCTCTCCAAACCCATCTCAAATTCTGAGCCCATAGTGGAGAATTTAAAATCAAAATTATGACTGTAAGCAGCACAGAAAACAATTCTTTCTTTCCTCTGGTACACAGGTTACACTGCAGCTGAGAAATCAAGATAGGAGAGAATTTCAAGAAAGACAGGGTGATGGACTCAGTGAACTCGCTTCTATTTTGGCAGGTCCTCTGGTGCCATCTCACACTGTCCCCACCCATGTATGAACAACTAGAGCAAACCATTCTATAGGCTCCTTTTTGAAAACCAAAAAAAATATTCCCACTTGTATTCAGTTGGATTCTGTTCATCTAAGATGATTAATGTTTTTTTTGAGAAAAGTATAGTGCTTAAAAAAAAATACCTATCTAGCCCTGCTGATACTCTTTAGTGAGGATACTTTTTTGAGTCATATACTTTTGTTATGATTACACTTTTTAAAAAAAATTATTTATTTAACTTTAGGTGCATACTGTATCTGGCATTTCTCCCCATGTTATCCCTCCCCTTAGGCGTAAGCATTTCTATTTTTTTTCCTAATAATATTTGAGCTAGTATTTTCACCCTCATTTAGGGAAGGCTCCCTGTTTAAAAGATCTAGACATCATCTTTTATTTTTAAACAACATTAATTATAAAATTACAAGGACTATTTCCAATTTAGAAAATGATGAATCAAATCAAACCTGGAAAATATTTTTTAAATATTATTTTATTCTATAAAAATAATGGGGTGAAAGTCCAAGCCAAATAATTTAAAAATGAATGGTTTCTAAAGAAATAATATTTCCTTTCAAGAAACACCAATGAAAAGTAAATCGTCTGCTTCATTGAGGCTCCCAGGGGAAAAAGGAGTTACCCGTAGACATTAGGTATAATATTAGAAATAAATGTTGCTCTCATTTTGAAGCTTTGTTCTTTCTCTAATTTTTAGGAGATTCAGAATTTTAAATCTCTTATTAAAAAATTTATACGGCATTGCCGGGCGCGGTGGCTCAAGCCTGTAATCCCAGCACTTTGGGAGGCCGAGGAAGGGTGGATCACGAGGTTAAGAGATCGAGACCATCCTGGTCAACACGGTGAAACCCCGTCTCTACCAAAAATACAAAAAATTAGCTGGGCATGGTGGCGCGTGCCTGTAATCCCAGCTACTCAGGAGGCTGAGGCAGGAGAATTGCCTGAACCCAGGAGGCGGAGGTTGCGGTGAGCCAAGATCGCGCCATTGCACTCCAGCCTGGGTAACATGAGTGAAACTCCGTCTCAAAAAAAAAAAAAAAAATTTATACGGCAATTGCTACTATCTTATTTTCTTTTTTGTTTTCCTCTTATCTTTAATACATTTTGTATAATAAGGAAGCAATTCCTCTGCTATTGAAGAGACAGAGAGACTGCTTTTAATGAGAGACAGAGATGTTTTCAATTGCAAAAGGAAGGGATCGAATAATATATTTTATTTCAATGTAAAACAGAGATTTTGCTCAATGGTCAAGAAACGTAATCTATTTCACTGAAACAGAAAAATCAATGTTGTAGCTCTCGTGTCTCTGCAGCAGTTAGGCTCTCATCAAGAAAATGTTTTCACATTACAATATGTAAAGTTCACAGAGTGAAATCAAAAGGTTTTTTTTACCATAAAGTAAAACCAGTGCCCCCAAATTCCCACCAAAACATGTTTAAAGAAAACTTTCATGTCAACATGGATTACCTTATCTTGATTTATTTTAGATGTGGAATTTGTAACTTCAATTAAAAAAGGAATAAATATTCAATTATGAAGTTTTTTAAACCCTGAGGCTTCTATACAGAAGGAAAGTAATAAATTAATCCCATAGAACAAAGATTACACATTGCTATCTTCTGACTCTACCTAATTATCTCAGAATATAAAATGCATCAGAAATTCAACAGACGGTTATGAAGAATTATCAGGATATACAGTGATTAGTAATATACTCTCAAATAAAAGCAAATTTTGCACAGTTTCTATGTGAATAATTATCATTTCAATTCTTGTAAGATTTCATGCATAATATCTAAAGTTCTGGATCTCTGGAAGTGAAAAGAAAAATGCTCTCCCTTAAAAATAAATTGGTTTTGGCTGGGTGCAGCTGCCCACACTTGTAATCCTAGCACTCTGGGAGGCTCAGGCGGGTGGATCGCTTGACCCCAGGAGTTGGAGACCAGCCTGGGTAACATGGCAAAAGCCTACTAAAAATACAAAAATTAGCCAGGCATGGTAGTGCACACCTGCAGTCCCAGCTCCTCAAGGGGCTGAGGACAGAGGGTCGCTTGAACCCATTAGGTCGAGACGACAGTGAGCTCCAATCTTGCCACTGCACTCCAGCCTGGGCGACGGGGTGAGATCTTCTCTCAAAAATAAAAATAAATTTTAAAAAATTAAACAAAAATAAAAAATAAACTGGTTTTAATTAGTATTCATCCAAATCTAATAAATTCCAAGAATGCACTTTAATAGCACTCCAGCCTGAGTGACAGAGTGAGACCCTGTCTCAAATAAATAAATAAAAATTAAACATATACTGGTTTTAATCAGTATTCATTCAAATCTGCTAAATTCTGAGAATGAACTTTAACAGCACAGTTGACGTTCCCTTTCTATATTTAAAGAAATTGTAAGTATAAAATAATATGTGCAGCCCAGTTTTAACTTTTCCATTCAAAAATGACCCAGGAAGTTTCCCACAAAATGGCTCCTCTTCTCAATTTCGCATTTTAGCCAAATAGCTGGTCATAATGATGTGTGTTCGCTGAAGCAATGTCGTAAGTTCTAGCAATTGTCCATCAAGCTGTGGAAACTCAATATAATGGTAAACACAGGAGACTGAGAGTAGAAAACCAGGGTTCTAGTTCAGCCTCCTTCACATCTGGCTGTGCGACTTGGAGCAATCTCTTGGATCTTGTGTGTGTGTGTGTGTGTGTGTGTGTGTGTGTGCCTGTGTGTGTGTGTGTGTTCCTACTGATTAAGTGAATTGGAGTAGATTACTTGTAAAGTTCGTTCCAATGCAAAATTCTGATTCTATAAGCTCTCCCACTCTCAGTTCGTTAGACTTAAAACTATGGAAAATTTGACTAAATTGTTTTCATCCAAATTTCACCAAGCATTGTCTGTTTGTTTTCCTCTTTGCCTTATCATTTTAGCATGGTCTGTATCTTTGTTAATGTTAAATGCATTCTTCCCATGCTACCTACTTCTCATCAGATCTCCTAGCTCCTAATCTTCAGCGGTTCCCTGTAGCGTATCCTATTGTGTACTCTTCATAAAGATGATAATATAATACAATGTGAGAAATAACTTGGCTCCAATTCATCAATCCGATCTTATTTTCAACTTCTCCAGTACAGCAGAGACCATTGGCTCGTCTCTCCTCCAACCTTAAATTTGCTGTTGTCCCTCAACTTGAAACTATTTATTCTCACTTCAATTCTTAGCCTGTCAAATAAACTTCTACCTGCTTTTCAAACTCCTTATTCAAGTATTCAAGACTTCCCGCCTTCAACTAGTATGAGGTAGCATAGCGTAGTGGTTACAGGTGCCTTTACTGAGGCCAGATTGCCTAAGTTCAGTTCCTGGGTCTGCCACTTGTTAGTTCTGGAAATGTGGGTATGTTATCTAATCTTCCCGTTCTTTGGTCTACAAAGCGGGGATCAAGTAGTATCTATTGGATTCAGTTGCTATGAGGTTAATAAGTTAATATATGTAAGGCAGTTGGAACAGTGACCAGTACACAGTAGGCACTTTAAAAGTGTTTGCAATCACCAATACACCAGCTCCCTGTGGCATGCTTGATCGGTAGCATATATTAAGACACATGTATTTACCTGTCCTCTACCACTCACTTCTATCTCTCTTAAATAGTTAGAAAGAAAAGGGGAGACAAAAAATGATGCTGCTGTTATTCCCACCCTCTCCATAGGCACAGAGTACTGCTCAAACTCTTGGGAATTACAACCAGAGAGAAATAGGAAGCTATGGAGAGAAGCCATAATGACAGCTAAAGGGTTGGAAAGTGATGATTAGGAGGAAAGACTAAAGAACAAGGACTAATAACCCCAGAAAAGAAAAGCTGACTGTCACTTACATAAAGATCTTTAGAATATAAAGGCCCTTAAAAGCTCCCTTATAATTGTTTGCTGTTTACATTTGACTCTCGCTGCCTAAGGTTTTTACCATAGCTGTTCTTCTTCCTTTCCCTCTCCATAGCTGCTTTTATGTCATTTTCATTCTGGTCCCACTGCCTGGCTTACCTTAACCATATGCCAGACAGTCATATGCATTATTCAGATTCCTCACTGCAACTCTGGAAGGTGGATTTTATTAAGCTTTTTATTAAAGCATATGATGCTTAGCTAAATTGACCACAGTCATACAACCAAGCTGGTGAGTAGCAGTACTGGCATTCAAACCCAGGTCTATCTGATGCAGAATCTAAGATCAACCCATGGCACATGAGTGATTTCTCCTTAGGATTGATTCCTGTTGCTTTACACCCACCACACCTCCCAAGAACTCCAATCGGGCCCAGGATGGGAACATTAGAAAATATTCACAGAGAGCTGGTTGCTTAAAAAGAAAGTACTGACAATTGTAAATACTGCAATGATTCAAAGGGAAGTTGGGAAATTTTTTTTGAATGATCAACATTAATAAACTAAATAATTAATTAATTGGCTCTCCCAAGTGTCGGCCCGTTTAAGAGTCTCTAAGAGAGCCAGTGTAAGGGTCTATCAAGAAAGCTTGAGAACTTTTCAGGTTTTTTTTTTTTGAACCAAAGCTTTTATGTTTGTAGACAATCCAATTTGTAGAAAATTATTTAGCCAATAAATGCAATGACTGAAGATGTCACTAATTTATAAAGCTACATGAACTCTATTAGGGGCTGATAGAGATTATTAGTCAAAAAAATTTTAATCTAAATATTTTAATACCCTGAATAAGAACAATGGAAAACTGACGAACAATCTGTTTACGATGACCACTCTTGAAAATGCTAGTGGGTCTGTAAACTATAGAACTTTCTCAATAAGGAAAATCTTTATAATATTTGCCCAAATTTCAGGAAAATCTATGAAACAGCTATAGAAAATATACCCGTCTAAAAATGTTTCACTATTTTGTTTAATGACCACAAAATTAATAAAATGTGATGAAAATCTTGATATTCTTTATGCTATGTGAAATTTGATCTGAGTCCATTAACTTCCTCATAAAGAAGTAAGCAAACATTCCAATACAGGAGGTCCAGATAAAATGAAAAGCCCCCTTTATTCCATCACATTTGTGTTGATTTAATCCTTTGACCTTCCTTACAATTAAAATTAAACATACATTGTACAAACTCAGCAGAAGCCTCCCAGGCTCCCACAGATCTGACCCTATGAAAAGGTTTTCTTTGAGTGGAGCATGGCACAAAAAGATAACCATTTTATAATCATGTAATTAAGATTTAAAAGAAATCCAATGCCTCTTATCACTCTAGAAATCAAATATTTTCCTCCTGTATAATTATTTAAATTTCATTTGTACAAAAGTAACATATACTCAATGCAGAAAGATATATAACTATATATATGTTTTATATTTTATCTATAACCAGAAATTCCATCTTTGTAATATACATTTTTACATTTTGATGTGTAGTCTTTCCATCTATTCTTGTGATATATACTTTTAAAAATAAAAATAATATTTTATCATGCATCCTATTTTATAACTTAGTTTTTCATTTAGCACTCATTATAGTTTTTCACAGATTTGTATAATCTTTATTATTCATTTAATAAACCTGCTTGACTCATTAATATAATATAAACCAATAGTTGTATTTTGTATTTTTAATGTATCTTATATGCAAAGGTCTCAATAGTCATTGTTTTAAAACAATTAATTTAGCAGCATCAAGATACTCTGGTTATTTATAACCCTCCACTTTGCTCTTAAATCCTGGGGATATCCTGCTTTAAGTAAACTCACATGTTACAAGATGAAAGAACTTTTATAATCTGAACAACTAGAGGGAAAATATTTTTAGGTAGAGCAGACTCGCCTGGCACATTTTTGGGGCCTGGGCAAGAGTACAAATGGAAGCCACACATCAGATGTCTTAATACTCCAAAGATACCATTCAGACTAACAAATTGTTGAATCTCCCAGTTTGAGGTGGAAATCTACCCTTGAATTTAAAAAGTATAAATGCATTTTTATTTTGTAAACATAACTATTCTGTGATTTTTAAAAATGGAATAGTTTAGTGCTTTCAAAGTGGTTACATTTTAAAACGAGGGCAACAAAATATTTTCAAAAGGTGACATATAGAAATGTGAGAATCAGAGATTAACAACAACAACAAAGCAGGACTGGATTCCCTTTTGCTGTAGTAAATCCCTAACCAGCTCTCTCGCCTTCCTTCTTTAGGATACTCAAATTTTCCATCTAAACCTGAGGTTTTCTGATAAATTTCAAAAAGCTGTTTTCAAAGTTTAACTCAGAGGCTGTCTGCATTTTCACGCTTTGAGATGTCTCTGTCTAACAAGTTTTAGGGGCTCTCTTTCCTTTCAGAGAGCAAGTAGTAAACCGCAAAGTGATGGGTTAGCTCCAGCAGCAAAGTGAGCAGTACAATCACAATATGTTGTTCACTTTCTTTAATAGTACGCTGTGATTTTAGCATAATCAGCATGGCCTTTATGGCACCAATAGCTAGAGCTTTTTTCCATTAGTTTCTAGACCTCCAAGCACAGATCATACAAGAGACTCATTTAACGTGATGTAAACCAAGAGAGCTCTTAATAAATACTACTTATTACCAGAAAAAAAGAAAAATAACACAGGAAGCCTCAAGCCCTTCATAATCAAGCCATCTCAGTTCAAAGTACTGTTGTCAATAGTTTTAGATTCTGTTAAATCCCTCTGATCCTTCAGAGCCTCTAAGAATTTATGCTGATGGTATTTTCCTTAAATGACTTCTCATTATGGTTACTGAAATTTACTGATCACATGCTATGTGCCGGGGCTCAATGATAGGGAAGACAGTCCAAAGCATGATTATAAACAAAGGAGTGGCAGGGTAGAGGTGAACTTGGATTGCTACAGAGGCACAGAGGGAGGGAGGGGGAGGAGGACTGTATTAGTGCATTAGTCAGGGTTCTCCAGAGGGACAGAATAGGATAGATGTATATATGAAAGGGAGTTTATTAAGAAGAATCGACTTGCACAGTCACAAGGTAAAGTCCCACAGTAGGCTGTCTGCAGGTTGAAGAGCAAGGAAGCCAGTGGTGGCTCAGTCTGAGTCTCCAAACCTCAAAAGTAGGGAAGCTGACAGTATAGCCTTTAGTCCATAGTTGAAGGCTCAGGAGCCCCTGGCAAACCACTGGTTTAAGTCCAAGAGTCCAAAAGCTGAAGAACTTGGAGTCTGATGTTTGAGGGCAGGAAGCATCCAGCAATGGAGAAAGATGAAGGCCTGAAGATTCAGCAAGTCTGCTTTTCCATCTTTTTCTGCCTGCTTTATTCTAGCTATGCTGGCAGCTGATTAGATGGTGCCCGCCCAGATTGAGGGTGGGCCTGCCTCTCGAGCCCACTGACTCAAATGGTAACCTCCTTTGGCAATATACTCATAGATACACCCAGGAACGATACTTTGCATCCTTCAAGTTTATCAAATTGATACTCAATATTAACCCTCACAAGGAGGGAGAAAGCAGGGGGTTCAAGAAGGTGTTCACCTGCAGGGGAGAGTAGGTGGATGGGTAGGTATTACTAGAACAACACACACAAAAAGTCAGAAGGCCAAGGACACACACAGAGTCAGAGATCAGTCAGGTTCACGGAGGGGCCAAAATGTTGATGTATAGAGTGAAGGGAGAGATTCATGTGAAACTAACAGCTGAAAATGGCCAGAAAAAGACAGACAGGTACGGACTGTAGAAGGTCCACAAAAGAACCTGGAGCCTCCCAACGAGGCTGCCCTAAAGCTCATGTCTGTTAGGTGGAACCGCCCTACAATTAGATTCTTTGGACATCTCACTAATGAGGCCCCTTAGTAGAATTTAAAATTTATGCTCAACTCCACTTTCTTTTTCTTATTCTTTTTGAGACAGGGTCTCACTCTGTCACCCAGGCTGGAGTGCCATGGTGTAGTCATGGCTCACTATAGCCTCTAACTCCTGGGCTCAAGCTATCCTCCCACTGCAGTCTCCAACGTAGCTGGGACTACCAGCACACACCACCAGTCTTAGCTAATTTTTGTATTTTTATGTAGAGATGGAGTTCTGACATGTTGCCCAGGCCAGTCTTGAACTCCTGAAGCAATCAAGTGCTCCACCTGCCTCAGCCTTCCAAAGTGCTGGGATTACAGGTGTGAGCCACCTATAATCACACCTGGCCTAAATTTCACTTTCTAATGAAATGTGTTAGAACAAGATTCTGTAGCTACCTCAGAGGAGACAACACATACAGCACATAAGACCTTGCTATATCTGCCTTCTCTAATGAAGAAAGTTGGACCACCAAGCTGTTAAAGATACCTCTTTGTAATTAACTTAGGAAAACAGTGGCCTTCATGAAAACAGAGATGGGCGCACCCATAGCCAAGATCCTTGAAGACTTCAGGAAGGGCAGTTGCCTAGTAGTTTCTTAGCATAAGGTCATACCTGTCCCATGCAAAAGTACTAATGCAAATGGGAGAACGTACATGGGCACTTAAAAGAGATATAGAGGCTCAGCCATAAGTATGTCAGTCTAAACACTTTAATACTATCTATCATTTTAAAACTAACAGGATACACAAAAACCTTCTGCATGTGGCCCTGGAGTACACAGGTTCTTACAAGTCTGTCTTCTTCTAGACTTTTCACAGAATACAGATGCCACCGTGCAGTTCCACAGCCCCATTAAAATGTGGGCAAAGAATATGAACAGACACCTTTCAAAAGAAGACATGCATGTGGTCAATAAGCATATGAAAAAAAGCTCAACATCACCAATCATTAAAAAATGCAAATCAAAACCATAATGAGATACTATCTCACACCAGTCAGAATGGCTTCTATTAAAAAAAAAAAATCCAAAAACAACAGGTATTAGTGAGGTTGCAGAGTAAAAGAAGTGCTTATACACTGTTGGTGGAAGGTAAATTAGTCCAACCATTGTGGAAAACAGTGTGGAAATTCCTCAAAGAGCTAAAAACAGAAATACTATTCAACCCAGCAGTCCCATTACTGGGTATATACCCAAAGGAATACAAATCGTTCTATCATAAAGATACATGAAGATGTATTTTCACTGCAGCACTATTCATAATAGCAAAGATATGGAACCAACTGAAATGCCCATCAATAATAGACTGGTTAAAGAAAAT